>NC_057797.1:22323713-22344030 GCF_018294505.1 Triticum aestivum | reverse complement strand
AAAACAGATTTCAATACCTATACTGATTTGTGACTCCCTAAAAATTCTCACGTTAATCAGTAATTATGAACCGTTAATCAAGTGGGACCGAATTATTACGGTGTAGATCTAATCTTTAATCCAGAGAAAAAAAAGGACCAAAACTGATTTTTTTTGGAAAAAAAACAGATTTTCTGGGCCCGCAAGAGGCTCCATGTTTAATCCCGAAAATATCTAATCTAGAGAGAGAAGAAAAAAAAGGCTAATTTTGTAGGCCCGCACAAAGCTCCATCGTTTATGTCTTTAATACAGAGAAAAAAATAGGACCAAAACTGATTTGTTTGAAAAAAAACAGATTTTTTGGGCCCGCAAGAGGCTCCATGTTTAATACCAAAAATATCTAATCTATAGTGAGAAGAAAAAAAAGAAGCTAATTTTTTAGGCCTAGTTGTGCTACTCAAACATTATATTTTTATGTATTGTTTGGTCTTCTCCTTCCTTTAGATCCAATGATATTTTTGTTGCAACACCAGGCATGGAGCATTATTCGCATCTACAAATAGAAGAGAGTCCAGCATGGCTAATCTAGATAGTACTGTATGTGGTTGTGTGATCTTCTAAATTACATAACATACACTCTTTATTTCTATTGAAGCACTCTATATACTGTTTGTGATGTATACTTAATACCTTACGCTCTCTTATGATTCTTCTTAATTTGTCATTTCACGCGGCATTTTAGTTTCAACAGTTTTTCCCAGAAAATAATTTGATTGAGTTACAGCTGAGGAGTATTGGACATAGCTAGGGGTACATTACGTGTGTGAGAAAAATGGCAAGCTTTGCAAGGTCATCAGCAAGAGTGTGATTTATACGATTACAAGTATTCAGCTGTATGATACTATTGAAAGTATTTTTTTGTGTTTTCCATTTTTTAGTCTCTTAGGGTGATTAGAATGGTAAGCTGTCAAGGGTCATGAAATGGTTTAGAAGAATGGCAATCTTTCAACAGGACCGTGATTTGTACTACTAGGTGTTCAGCTGTCTAATATATTCTTAGAACTAGAAGTATTATGTCTTCTTGGTCTATTTTTGTAGGCTTACACTTATCTTTTATTTGTTGTTTACCAGATAGTTTTGCTCATGACTTTGTTTGCGACAGCGCAAAAGCTTTACGTACTAGAAGAAAAGCAGAAGACAAACAGTCTAAAACGAATAGTATAAACATGCAGTTTAGTTCGGTTTGAGGTTTCTAAATTACATCTTTGTATTACATCTGAATTTGAAATCTGTAGGTCTGGAGCTGTTCAAAAGGTTGCCTTTTTTCCAGTACCTTCTTCTTCCTTCTTTTTTTCAACGATTTAGATCATGTTCTCATTTCACATATAATATGTAAAATTATTGGGTTGAGTTTGAAGAACATAAGAGTAATTGAAAATGTTTTATTTATTAAGCTTTCATTTATGCTCCTCAAAATAATAGTCGTATCTAAGCACACATGTTCTACCTCGGCATATGGTTTTTATTAGTTATGGTACTGATAGTTAAACATTGCAGCATAACAAGCATAAGAATGTACTTGCACTACTATTTGCACTTCGTGTTTTTCAGATAAAGGTAAATATTTCTGAACTTCAATTTCCCTGTTTGTACAAGCTCTCGACTAACAACTTATTTTCTAAAAGTGTTTATTGTGCATTTTTTAACAAACCTGCATCTTGCTATGGCAAAATGGTGCAACAATTTTAACTGTAAACATAATTTCATTGATAATCGCATCAATATGTTAATCGTTATAACATGGTATGTTTAAGTTTGTACAAAGTTAGCCATATCAATATATTAGCCCGTGTGAATGCACGGGTTGACGACTAGTAGTCTTATTAATTAGTCGAAGGCTTGGAGAGATTGCAGAGTAGCTGTGCAGCTTCGTTTCTCTCGCTTTTCACTTCAGATTAATCTTAGTTCACGAAACTGTTACTTTGGAAGATCCGGGATACACTGAGTAATTAACATAGTTCATCTGCATAATGTCGTTGGGAATCCATTCATTTACATGATACATCACAACTACATCTGACCTCCGGGCAATCCGATTGTAAGGGACTCAATGTTTTTTGTGTACTTGCGAAGAGGTGATTACATGAATGAAAAAAAGAACTTGTCCGACAACCTGCAGAAATCTACAAACTCTGAAGCCTAATATATAAGTGTAGCAGCAGAGAAATAATTAAATGAGTCAAAGAATCTGATATGGGCAAGCACCCTATATCGTTTTTTTTTTTCAAAATCTTGCATCCTCAAGACTGCAAATAGTGATTCTATCTCTAGTATTGAGATTGTTCTGAACTATCATCTAAACCACTGGTAAATGTACAGATAACATAACTAAAACACTGGTGGAATGCCGTTGTTGCTGAAAAAATTAACTAAAACTAATGAAGAAATTTAGCAACTAAAATTCTATTTCAAAGTTTTTGAAGTCGCATAGGGGATCGATTTTGAAAGCGCATTCAGTTTGCAAGTTGAGAACGAAATAACTATATAATAGAGAATGCACATGCGTACATTAGAGCTCAAAAGGAAAAATAAATAAGGGAGCAGTCCATTGGCCATGTGCACTGTATAATTCACTATAAAACTTGCTTTGCTCGGCACTCAACAGTTTGTCTCGGCATAGTTTTTAGTAAACTTGAGAACTTCAAAATCTTGTATTCTAAAGAGTGCAAATAGTGATTGAATCTGCAGCATTGCGATTGTTCTGAACTATCATCTCAACCACTGGTTAATGTACAGAGAACATAACTAAAACACTGGTGGCATTCCGTTGTTGCTGCAAAAAAGAAAAACTAAAAGTAATGAAATTTTTTATCAAATCAAATTCTATTTCGATGTTTTCTAAGTCGCATAGGGGATCAAATTTGAAAGCGCTTTTAGCTTGCATGTTGAAAAAAAGGTAACTATAAGAATAGAGAATGCACACGTGCATTCGAACTCCAAGGGGCAGTCCATTGGCCAACTTATGAATTTGCTTCAAAACATTCTTTGCTCGGCACATGAAAGTTTGTCTCAGCAAGATGCCGGATGCCTTTCCAGATCGCCTGAATTCATGAGCCATAACCATGCTTATGCTTGTTATAGAGATTCTGATGGTAGTTGAGAACGCTTGAGACATGCATCCATGACTTGAACAGCCGCTCATGACTGGTTCTGAGCTTGCGTCCGGCATGCCGCTGTCACACATTCATACATGCATCCACCGTTGAGATCGTGATCCTGATTTCGTGAGCCATAACCACCCTGTTATGCTTGCTATGGAGATTCTGATGGTAGTTGAGAGCGCTCGAGACATGCATCCATGACATGAACATCTGCTCGTGACAGTTTCTGAGCTTTGCGTCCGGTATGCCGATGCCACACGTTCATACATGCTTCCACGGGTGATATGTGAGAGACAACGATGAGCTGCTCCTGCTAGGCCATGCAGCGGACACTCCAGATTTTCAGATAGATGGCGATCTAGAAATCTGCACCAAAAAGATTTTCTACGTGAAAGATGAGAAATTAGATGCATATTGAATGCTTGCGTGTAAGAGAAAGAAAGCTAATGTATCCCTTTTGCATTTTTTTTTGCTTTCCTTTTGACTTTTATTCCCCTCCTCCCGTACGTGAAAGCATGTGGGCCTTTACAACCTTTTTATTTTATTTTAACTTCTACTTACAACCGTGATGAAATATTGGATGGAGATTAATCTCTTTTGTTTTTTTTTTGGAGAAGGAAAGCTAATCGTATCACTTTTGGCTTCTTGTTATTTTTCTTTTGGCTTCTATTGTCCCAACTACACGTGAAAGCAATGTGGGCCTTTCCAATCATGTTTTTTTTGTTTTAAGCTGGTTAATCTGCACCGTAATAAATCGGTCCCACTCTAGATGAACTGCTCCTAATTTCTAATTAATGTGGCAATTCCTTGGGAGTATGTAATTATTATAAGTACTAGTCGCCAACCCGTGCATTCACACGGGCTAGTTAATTACGCTGCTATTTGAAGTTTTCATATACTATAAAATATAGAGCTATCTAAAATATGCGGTGCATAGTTTGAGATGATATTTAATTTACCAGGAGTAAGGAAATTTAGAAGTACCAAACTGTATCTCAGACTATATAGGTCTGCCTTGTCTTATGACCATATGGGTTTAATATGCATGTCTTGACATAAAATTAAATGTAAAACATCAAATAATACAATATGAAGTAAAATGTATACTCATATTTTCTCTGAAGATAAGAAAATATATTATTTATTATGAATGATCATGGTATGCAATACCTTTAAACATGGAAAACAAATTTTGATTATTGTCCGTTCACCTGATACCTATTTTGTGGAATTAATTTACTTTAAATATATGATGAGAGAGCCACATAGAATCATGAAAAACAAATTAATATTTTGTACTTTTTATTAAAAAAAGTGAAGAGGTATTGGTGCTCAAAAGATGGTGGCGTTCACTATGGTTGAAGAATTACACTGCTATACATGAGTAGCAAAATTGCTTCAAATATTATTATGAACTGGATAGTACCTTTTCACCAAAATTTGAGGCAGTCTGGTGGCGATGAGGCCACGGTTGTGACGTACGCATCTAATTTGTTGTCGTGCCGTTACTGACTGGTGACGAAAACACGTCGATCTCCTTTGGCATCTCGCCCCCTTCCTCTCCTCTTTGCTTGATGTTCACCTTTGAAGCCGCACCTCGCCGGCTGTCTGCCACCCATTGGTGTCGTCGTGTGGTGTCGCAAACCGTCCTCTTACTGAGCATCAACATTACAGGAATCAATCCGATGCAGTCAGGAGAACGGCCGCCAGATTGAACTTGTCCCCGCTAGATTGCTAAACTGACTTGGAGGGATAATTAGGGCAGTTTTTCTCTTTTTCACGTAAGCATGGACATAGAAAGAAGGAATAATCTAGAAATAACGTGATGGTTCTTTCTTTCTGGATCACTATTTTTCAGACCATAGGGGCTTGCTGAATCGTGTCGTTCCTTATTTTCACTCGCGGCATAATCTATTTTGTAGAGTGCTAAGATTTGGTTTAACGGATACGTGCAATATCTTCTATATATTTGGCGGTCTTGGATAGTTTATTTTTACTTGACCGCTAGATTGACTTTACAACCTGCTGAACGTGGCAGTCCTTTTGTTTAATTAGATCCCATAATTGTATGTAGTATATCACAGGCCATAGTTTTTTAACCTTATACTGCAAAAAAGAAATAAAGTAAAACTTGAATATAAAAAAGTTAAAGGGATGAAAAAATATTAACCGGTAAAAGAACACAAAATACTGAAGATTAGTACTCATTTAGTGTCTAGGCTGTTAGAGTTAATCCCATGTAGTGTTTGTGGCAGTCCTTTGTGGCAGTCCTTTTGTTTAATTAGATCCCATAAGTGTTTGTGGCCGGGGCGCCGGCCCAAGCGTTGGGCCAGTCGCATGCGCGTCGTCTGATGCGCCAGATCGGACGCTCGCGTTGCCTCCGCAGCCGCACTCGCGTCCACGTGCTGGCCGGGTCCACACACCGCTTTGGCCACAGCCTTATCCCTTCGCTCGTGTCGCCTCCTCCATTCTCCACCATTCGTTCTGCTTTTTCGCATCCACTTCCGCTTCTTGCTGCTGCACGGCGGCGACCCAACACGGAGATGCGAGATTTTGCTGGCGAAGCACTGGCGACTGGCGCGGTGTAGATGCCACGGCGTGCGTCTTTTTGGTGGCCGGAGCTGAGCGGGGCTGCAACCACGACGGTGCTGCAACTAGCGCTCGTTGCCATGGCCGCCTGCAGCTGATTTGCGCTCCTCTCCATGGCCGCCACAGCAAGATTTTTGCTACAACCGTGTTTTATTTTTGCTGGAACCAACACATGTTTTTGCTACCACCCACTCACCCCAAAATCTGCTCTCGTGGTGATTTTTGCTGGAACCGGCGAACCATTTTGCTACAATTGTTTTGAGTTTTTGTTTCTACCGTTTTTTTTTTGGATTTTTTGCTACATCCATCTCCATGACATCGCATGTTTTCTTTCAGTCGATTTTTTGCTACAACCATACTTTGATTTGTTGGAACCGAAGATAATTTTTGCTACAATCGTATTTTCATTTTGCTGGAACCGAAGACAATTTTTGCTACATCCACCCACAGCGGTGTTGGTCAACGGCGGCGACGGCTTTTCTTTGTTGCAACCGTCTCGGATTTTTGCTACTACGGGAGACGCCATTTGCTACTACCAGAGTCTTGCTGGAAGCATCAGGAGTTTTTGCTACCACCCTAGTTTTTTTTTTTGATTTTTGTTGAACCAGCCGAAAAATTGCTACCACCGTCTTTCGATTTTGCTGATTTTTTTTTTTGCTTCGCCGGCGGTGGTGAAGGCGGGTCGTGTTTTGCTTCGCCGGCGGCAAGCAGGGGAAGCGGTGCTCCAAACGAGGGGCAACGCGGGCCAGCGTGCGGGATCCCGCGAGCGGCGGCGGTGCTCCCTTTTTTTATCCTCTTTTTTCCAGTGGGGTAGATGACGAAAGGGGATGCGGTGTGGGACACATCTGACGGTTATGCGCTTCCAAATCGAACGACGCTGGGTGGACCGGCCGAAACTTGTGCCGGTGCGCCGGCGCAGAGTACTGCCCCATTTGTTTTTGAGGGACACCTGGGAGAGAGGCGTGCGTGAGAAGGGAAGAAAGAAGCGATTGAAGGGAAGAAAGAAAACGTGAGAAGATTGAGCGAGCCAAAAAAAGATATCAAGGTTTTTTTATGGCGGATTTCATGAATGAATCTCCATCGTAATAATTTGGTCCCATCAGATTAACGGCTTGTAAAATCTAATTAATGTAGGAATTTCTAGAGAGTCTAGAATTAATATAGGTATAGATAGATATAGATATAGATATAAAAGTATAGATAAGATTGGCTAGTCGATTTGTCCATAAATTGCCGATTGCTCTGTGTTCCTTTTCAAAAATGAATAAATCTAAACGCTGCCAAAGCGTGCCCTGCATTCTTATAATTACTACCACAAGGGTGGACTGGTTCTACCACAAGGAAGAAACCAACTAATTATCCAGCACCATTCATGCATGCTGTGACTGGAATCCACTGCGTGCTATATTACATGAGAGCAATAGTTTGGTTTAACAACTCAGTGTGGTTCTGGTGTTGTGGTGGCGTGTTAGCATCGAGATGCGTGTCCTCATCCTTCGACTTTGATTTGATTGCATACTCGTCTATACGATCTCGTAGGAGCTTGTCAAAACCTGTGGACTGAGATATAACTTTAAGGCCTCATTTGGTTTGGAGGAAACCAAAATGTAGGAATTAGGAGTAGTACATGAATTTGATAGGATGGCATTTGCCACCCTAAGGATTTGTCTTGCCTCGCTCCTACGCACAAAATGAGCTTTGAGTGGATGTGTAGATTTCTCCAAAAACACAGGAAATGAATAATATTCCTATGAAATTTCCATAATTGTTTCCTACAAACCGAATGCATCTATAGGAAATTTTTCTATGGACTTCTTATTCCTACGTTTTTCCTATAGAAATCCTACAAACCGAATGAGGCCTTAAACTGCGCTTTAGGTCCCAAAACTACTAGAAGTGTGTCAGTTTAGTCCTATAACTTAGAAAATGTAGTTTTAGGATCTAAAACTATTGGAGGTGTATTAGTTTAGTCCTATAAGTTTTAAATGGCAGGACATCATAGATTGAGCTCCAGCGAGAAGAGTAGACTGGTCATCTCAACCTCACCCTGCAGCAGTAGAAGGACACATCGCACAACGTCCAATTGCTGCGCAACTATGGTTGCATCCGGGGCTGCATCATGCACACCGACCTTTGCGCTAGCTTTGTGGTTTCCGTGCCACGTCGTTGGACAGGAACGGCAATTCCCACTTGTGGCCAAGCTCATGCCCAAACAACAACTGGCACGACCAGCTCCACGGCAAGGGTGTCAGGGCAACAAAGAGAGAGAGAGAGAGAGAGAGAGAGAGAGAGAGAGAGAGAGAGAGAGAGAGAGAGAGGTGGGATGGCGTCCTCCACCCCGATTGCATTGGTGGCCATGCAAGCTTAGGTCCCGAGATAAACAAACTTACATAGTTTTGGGACCTAAAACTACAGTTGCGAAGTTACAGGACTAAACTCACACGGCTTCAATAGTTTTAGGACTCAGAATTGCAGTCTCAAAGTTATAGAACTAAACTGACATACCTCCAATAGTTTTAGAACCTATGATGCATTTTACTCCACAATGCAGCATCGTTCAGCAGCTACAACACAAGACTTAATCTTTTCAAACTATCAAATATGACATTTCGACACATTTAAAAGCCCAATTGCTTTGCTACACCAAACAAATTGTACAATGCAGTTAATGCGAGCTAGCTAGTTCTTATGTGGGTAATCAATAAGGTCAGTATATATTGTTGAGTTTACTCCCAGTTGTCAATTAAACTTTTCGTGTGAAATATTTGATAGACTTATGAATTGCTGCATCAGATTACACACATGTGCTACAATATGCCCCCCTCGTTTCAGCCCATATATATGAGACCGTAGATTTTTCATTGAGAGCTTGGTGTAGCTGGCTATCATTTCCAAGGTACAAACGCACAATCCGCATGTCGACATGGGAGTAGGAGGCACTGGGATCTCCGTTGTAACAATAGTTACATCGACTTCGTTTCTTGCAGTCTACATGCTCGAAGAGCTGCAGTTTGGTTTAGGAACTCAATGTGGTTGTGGCAGTTGAGTGCTCAATTCCTGTTCTAGGTGACTGCCCGCCCGCGGCCGGTCGCCATCGGGCCCGCCTATATCAGCAGCCACGGCACCCCATATGCGCAAGTGTCATACTACACTACTATCATCATGTAGCTGAGCTGTACAAACTAGCCGCATGTGGGAAAAAACCTGTATGAGACCAGGTTTCATTTATCCCACATATGAGCCCCATGCCGATGATTGACACGTGCCATTCACAATCGCAAAGTATATAATCTCACTTTGACCCCCAATTTTCAATGCCGACTGCTACTCCCAATTCCAATTCCTTAGCTCCGCTTCATGAATTGTAAGGTGTTGTATGAGATAGTAGGTAGGTAATTCCCGGGAGCTAGGGTTCGCTTGTTCTCTTGCGGAGCTCTTCCATAGCGGTGCCAAATGAACTCGGCGGTGGTGGCTGCACAATACATCCCTACCTAGACTTGTCCATGGCCACGGTTGAACGACCTCATTGCTGGGGCCGCGTGGCTCCATGCTACCATGACTCCCCGTCCATGGCCGCACCGATCGATCTCGTCGCCAGTGGCCGTGTGGAATGATGCTAGGATGAGTTCTCGTCTATGGCCATGCCCAACGACCTCGTCACCGGCAGACACATAATGGCAGTCGTGCGGTAAGATGCATCCAGCTGCTATGGGATGCTGCTGGAATGATTATGTTTTTTAATAGAACAAAATTTCACATTCTTTTGCAGGTTCTTTTCCAAGCTATATGATTTATCTGTACGTTGTTCTTACTACACCTTGCGAAAAATGTGTGGTCTTATGGTAACTGGATGCAACCAGTGAGAGATGGTAGCTTGTTACACGTACAACTGATATGGATGTAGGTAGATATTCCTACTTTCACTGGTTATGACTTGTATTTTTTATTTTGGCACTTCAATACGGACAATTATACTTAAATTTTAATAAATTATTCTTACTTGCATCTTAATGATGTAGAGTCTGGGGGTTACCCTCCTTTTTCTAAAAAAGGTTCTTGTGTACGTTTTCAGTTCGTCCTCTCCAATAGTACCACCATCTTGTTCAAGTTCAAAGATTTTATTCTTTTCATGTGTATCATTTGCGGAGAGATGAAAGTATTTTATATTTTTTGCATGAATACGCAAAGCTTGCGTATCATTTATTGATAGAAAGGAGCAGAACAAGTACAAGAGAGGGTACAACACATGACCTGAATGCAAAAAGACGTGAGCATGGCACCAGGAGGAGAGAGACAAGGTGTGCTCGGCCCAAACAAAGGGAAAAACACTGCTAAATCCATGAAGCCTAGAACTAGGAGGCAGCCAAACCAGCACAGCATCCAACATCTTGAAAGCGAAACATCAAGGACGCCTCAAGCTAGCAAGATAGCGTATGCAAGAGGGGGAAAACGTTGCGCCGCCGCCTCCATTCGATCCGGAGACCCGGACCTAGGTTTTCACCTGTGCTTTAAGAGGGGCACGGATAGAGTACATTGCAGCGCCTTGAAGAACGGAAATGACACCCATGAGTGCGGCCACAGCAAGCATCGGCAAGCCGAGTAGGGATTTTGCGCTGGCCTAAGTCCGGACAATCCCATACACTCCAGAACATGATCCGAAGACGAAGTCAGGCCCTGGTCAAGATCTCCACCTCAGGAGTGGTGGGGTATTTGGTATTATTATCCTGTTCCTGGACGTGCCTAATCTTTGCGTGTTGGAACCACTTAACTTTCTCCTCAGTCAAGAGTTTAGCAAGTTCTCCGTCTGCCTCCCTTCTAGCAATATGTTTTTTTTTTGCGGGAAAGGAACTTTCATTCATCAAACCAAATGGCTACATTCAGAGATTACAATGCTAGCTATTTCATCAGGTGAATTACGAAGCCAGCAAGCAGTTCGCTGTTGCGAACGACCCATACATGCAAGGGTGTGGCTAGCCACGTTTGCATGTCGGCTAATCTTAGCCAGACTTATGTTCCTTTCATGAGACAGAATATTTCTGATCTCACTAATCCAGTATGCATACCTAGACCTATCCACGCCTCGCGCACTGATCATTTGCACCAATTCTGCACAGTCCGTCTCCACAAGCAATGATTGGTTTGTCCAGTGAAGGGCCAATTGTAGTCCTTCCTTCATCGCAGCCATCTCAGCTTCGAGGGCATCACCACAAGTGAACAGCGCACGTGTCGCAGCGAAGATGACCGCACCCTCATGGTCTCGCAGTATCATCCCTTCTAGCAATATGTTATGTTGTGCTGAGACGGTTAGTCTCTGCTTTAACATCTAAAACATCGATTAGATCGAGCAACTTCTCCTTCTCTTTTTTGTTAACACTAGCCACACCTTTATCCCATTCCTTGAGGAAGTGCTTAATATGGAGAATCTTATTCTACATGTGTTGAAGAGAGTTCCACCCTATTCTCTTTAGACTACGCAGAAGCAACCAATTCATGACAACCCCCACCACCCCCCTTTGAATGAGGAAAGCTCAAATGAAAAATCGTCTTATGACAATTATGCACTGCAGCCCCCAACTCCATCAGAGATGGTGTTTGGTCAGAAATTCCTCTCCGCGGTCAATGGAATGTGTGACAAGGGGAAAGTTCTGGTCCCACTCAGGACTAACAACAAACATGGTCTAGTATGTTGTAGGTTGGTGTCTCCAAACTCCTGGATGTAGATAAATTACATGTAAGGGCAAATTTGGAAACCACAATTTTATAGTAATTTCATTGGATCAAAATCTCACGGTTATGTTTTTAATAGAACTAAATTTCACATTCTTTTGCCGGTTATCTTCCAAGCTATATGATTGATCCGTACGTGGTCCTTACTGTTGAGTATATGTGTTACGTGCACTAGTCATCAACCGTGCATCTGCACGGGCTAGCACTTTTAAATTTAATATTGATACTCCTTCCCTGTCTGTTTAGGGGGCATATCTGAAAGATTAAAGAATTTCCTATATAAAGCTCTTTTTCCTGGAATATGCAAATATGGCTATGCCCTGCCTTCTTCACGACGTTTATTAGGAACAGTAAGACGCAGTACAAACTCTAACTGGATTTAAATTTGAAGAAAAGACTTATGGAGGTGCAAGATCGATCTGAATTTTGTTCAATCGCAGGGATACCTTTTGCTTTCCAATATAATGCGAATTTTTTATATTTATAATGTTGTCCCTTACATTTGCTATTATGTATGAAACCCATAAAATAGTAGTACTACAGAGTATATATCAGAACAATGATGTGATGTACTACTCATTACTGTGGACACTGATCGGCAGCCCCATGTGCTTTATGTGCACAAACAAAATTCCGCCATTGAAAAGTAATTCATAAATTAAGTGGCCTAACATGTGCAATCCAAGAAATAAAAACTATAGTCTGATTCCTCAAAATACTTTTATTCCTTAAAATAAAATAATGAAAAAGTATATCTAACTTACTTCTAATCCGATTTACGGGCTCTTCATCTCATGTATTATATCAATTAGTCTTGAATCTTGACTCGATGCAAGTATTTCCTTGCCGCACGCAACCGGTGTCTTCTAGACGCCAATCTCGACAACCTCCACTCATCGCCGGCCATTGGTAGGAGAGCAGATCCGAAGCAGAGAAGGAGGCAGCGACCATATAGAGAAGTCTACAAAAGAATATTTTGTTGATGTAGGCTTATTTTTATTTCATAGGCAATCAGCCAGATTCTGGATTTTCTTTTGACCTTTTATCGTTGGAGTTTTTAATGGGGGCTTTCCTCCTTAGTTTGTGGGAACGGGTAAAGGCTTTTTTCTTTTTTACATGATATTTTGTTTCTGTAACGTTGCACTGGACGTCTCAGATGTATTTTTCTACCGGACGTGATAATCTGCACCATGCGATTTTTCCTTCTATACTGATCGTAAGTTTTACAATTGAACAGATGAACTATTTTTTTTTGTACGCATATGAATTAATTTTGATGTTGTGGACTAATGAGAGGTCATGTAAATTTTTAAAGGAAGATTCCTTCTTAATTTGTGGGAACCGGTGGACTCTTTCCTTATCTTTTATGTGAGGCTTTCCTTTATCTTGTACGTGAGGCTAGTTTTTTTTTTTTTACTAACCTTGGAGATGGACGTGTTACATGCGTGTTCCGGTAGGACTTCTTTTTACGTGAGGCTAGCCCCTTTTTTTTTAGGTCACGTGAGGCTTTCCTTATATTTTGTACGTGAGACTTTTTTAACTACCGTTGGACTTCAACGTGCCAACGGCATTTTTCTATAGGATGGCATCATTTGCGTTACGGTCGTTTTTCCTTTTATCCTGATCGTAAATTTTACAATCTAACGGTTAAATTAATTTTATCCTGATCGTAAATTTTATAATCTAACGGTTAAATTAATTTTAATGATGTGGATTAATGAGACGTCATGAATGGTGCCTCCAATTAATAAATATAAGATATAAGATATTGTGTATTGGACCTGCCCTCTAGTTTTTTATATAGTTAAGGTCCGTGACCATCTTTGTACATCATATATACGTGTCTGCATGAAGAGTAATACATCATGCAATTCACATATTCTATATGGTATCAGTTTGCGGGTTCTAACCCTAGCCTTCCGCCGCCGCCGCCGCCGCCGTCGCGCGCCTCCTCTGTGCCGCCGCCACAGCCGCCACCTAGCCGCTGCCGCTCGCGCGCCTCCCGCGTCGGCCGTCGCTCCTCCTCTCCCTGGGCGCGTGCTGCCCTAGCCGCCCGTCCGTCCTTCCCCGCTGCACGCGATCGTCCCGCTAGCACCGCATCGACGGCTGCTGCACCCGTTTGCTAGCCCCGACGCTTTCCCCACGCCGCTTTGCTGCTGCCGCTAGCCGCGTTGCTCCACCCGCTAGCTCCCAAATCCATCTACAATCCGTTCATCCATCCGTCGCTAGCCGCGTTGCTACTACTACCACGTACATCAGCCGCCGTTCATCTCTACAATCCATCCATGCTACTAGTCTTCTTCACGTACACATCCGCAATCTTTTTCGATTCCAATAAGATCCATTACGTGAGCCGAGTTGTCCGAGTCATCCGCACCGCCAGCACGCGCACGTCACTCCGGCCACCCGCCAGCCCCGATGGTGTCCACCGGCCCGTCCGCCGCCGCCTGTACCGTCCCACCGCCGGCGCCCTCTGGCGCGACTCCGCCGCCGGCCTCCTACGGCGCAGCCCCGTCACCATACGGAGCGGCCGGTACCTATGGCGCGTTCGGTGTCGCCCCGCCAGTCCGTCCCGACTTGCCGCCCGGCACGGCTCTGCTGCCCCCGCTGGTATACGATGCTGCCTCAGCGCTGGCGCTCTCCGCCCAGTCCGTCATCGCCTCGCCGCCGGCGCCGACTCTGCCCGTCGACCCCTTGCTGTTGCACGGGTCGTTCGACGCGCCCATGTACGGGGTTCTTGCGTACTGGTGGGGGTCGTCAGCAGGCCAGCAGGTTTTTCCGGTGAGTCATCCGGCCTACCCGGCACCGCAGTTGCAGCCAGGGCTGCTTCCTATACCGTCTGGAGAGTACCCACCGCCGCTGCCGAGCGGTGGCTTCGGCCTCCCATGGCGTCTCCGTCCCCCTCGCCGGCGCCCTGGGACCCGGTGCTCCTTCCTGCACTGCATGTCGCTCCTACACCGAACAACTACACCGGATGTGATTATTGGTACATGGACACCGGGGCTATGGCTCACATGTTGGCTCATCCTGGTAATCTTGCCTCCTTCACTCCTGTCACCACCGACCGCTGCATCATCGTCGACGACGGTTCCACACTTCCTATCACACATGTCGGGCACACTTCTTTTCCTTCTAATTCCATGCCTATTACTTTGTCTAACATACTTGTGTCACCTCATCTTATTAAGAACCTTGTTTCCGTTCGTCGTTTAACTCGTGAAAATCCTGTTACTGTTGAATTTGACGAGCTTGGGTTTTGCGTCAAGGACGCTCGAACCAGCATGGTACTTCACCGATGTGACAGCCTCGACGAGCTCTATCCGGTGCACTCGCCGTCCACCTCCACCACCACACCGGTTGCTCTCTCTGCCGGCCTCGATCTCTGGCACGCTCGTTTGGGTCATCCCAACCCCGACACACTTCGTCATATTCTTAGGAGTTTCAGTTTCAGTTGTCATAAGATAGAGGATCACATCTGTCATGCCTGTCGTGTCGGCAAACATGTTCGCCTCCCATTTAATAACTCCACCACCATAGCTTCTTTTTCTTTTCATTTGATTCGTAGCGATGTGTGGACCTCTCCGGTTCCTAGTAATTCGGGCTATTTTTATTATCTGGTTATCCTTGATGATTATTCTCATTATGTGTGGACTTTTTCATTGCGCAGAAAGTCGGATGCACTCTCCACTTTGACGGATTTTTACTCCTATGTCACCACGCAGTTTGGGCGTCTCATCCTTGCTCTTCAGACTGACAATGGGAAAGAGTTCGACAACCTTGCTTTCCGCACTTTTCTGTCGCACCACGGCACAGTTTTTCGTCTGACATGCCCGTATACTTCCCAGCAGAACGGTCGAGCCGAACGCGTCATTCGCATTCTGAACGACTGCGTTCGCACGCTCCTGTTCCATGCTAATGTGCCGCCTCATTTCTGGCCGGACGCCCTCGCCACTGCTTCTCTTCTCCTTAACCTTCGCCCTTGCCGCCCACGGTGGAACTATGCACCTCACCATATTCTCTTCGGTACGCCCCCATCTTATGATGGCTTGCGTATTTTCAGGTGCCTTTGCTATCCTAGCATTACCGACTCCACTCCTCATAAACTCGCACCTCGTTCTGTCGCTTGCATCTTCATCGGCTACCCCTCCAACTGCAAGGGATATCGGTGCTACGATCCCGTCTCCCACCGTGCCTTCACTTCCCGCCACGTTTACTTTGATGAGCATGTGTTTCCGTTTCACCAAGTACCCCCGGCTGTTCCTCCCGCCACCAGTCACGCGGGCTCCTCGACGCCTCTCCCAGGGCGCTCGCGCGCCTCTCTTGGCCCGCCCCCTGGCTTTCAGGCGCACCCCCCGCATGCGGCGCCTCCTACAGCCGCGGCGCTGGCGCCCGCGGCACCCGCGGTCCCCCCGGCGCCTGTGGCCGGTCCGGTCACCCGCGCCCGTACGGGCGTTTTTCGCCCGAGCTCGCGCTACGCCTCGGATGACTACGTCATGCGGCGTCCACCTTTGAGCCATCGCCGTTACTGTCCTCCGTTCGAGCCGCTCTTCGTGACCCGTTCTGGATGGCTGCGCACGATGCAAGAGGAGTTTGATGCCCTGTTGCGTAACCGGACGTGGCAGCTTGTTCCCCGTCCCCGGCACGCCAACGTGATTACCGGGAAGTGGGTCTTTAAACACAAGCTCCGTCCTGATGATACCCTTGATCGCTACAAAGCGCGCTGGGTCATTTGTGGTTTCCGACAGCAAGCTGACATCGACTTCACCGACACCTTCGCTCTGGTCGTCAGACCCGGCACGATACGCACGGTTCTCCACCTTCCGGTCTCCCGTGCTTGGCCAGTGCATCAGATGGACGTCTCCAACGCCTTGCTCCATGGTCACCTCGAGGAGCAGGTCTATTGCCAGCAGCCCACCGGGTTTGTGGACCCGGCGCTTCCCGACCACGTGTACCTGCTTTCGCGGTCCTTGTACAGACTCAAGCAGGCTACGCGCGCTTGGTACCAGCGCATCGCGGTGTTTCTCCACCATCTTGGGTTCCGCTCTACCCGCTCGGATGCCTCGCTCTTCCTCTATCATCAGGGCTCTAACACGGCCTACTTGCTGCTCTATGTCAATGACATCATCCTGACGGCATGTACAGCTGGTCTCCTCAGTTAGCTCATGGCTCGTCTTCGCGCTGAGTTCGCCATCAAGGACTTGGATCCTTTGCACTACTTCCTCGGTGTCGAGGTGGTGCGTCGTCCGGATGGCCTCTTCCTTCATCGGCGGAAGTACGCTCACGAGCTCCTGGAGCGCGCCAGCATGCTTAACTGCAAGCCCGCCGCTACCCTGTTGATACGAAGGCCAAGCTTTCTGCCACGGATGGTTCTCCTGTTTCGGATGCTGTTTTCAATCGGTCTATCGTTGGTGCTCTCCAGTACCTCACTCTGACTCGACCGGAGATCTAGTATGTCGTGCAGTGGGTGTGTCTTCATATGCATGCTCCTCAAGAAGTTCACTGGGCTGCCGTCAAGCGGGTTCTCCGCTATATCTGTGGCACTATGGATCTTGGTGTCACGCTCCACGCCTCCACCGACACCGCCCTCACCGCCTACTTCGATGCAGACTGGGCGGGCTGCCCTGACACTCGTCGCTCCACTTCGGGCTATTGTGTCTACCTTGGACCCTCACTTATCTCGTGGTCGTCCAAGCGGCAGCCTACGGTCTCTCGTTCCAGTGCTGAGGCTGAGTATCGTGCGGTGGCCAACGCCATCGCCGAGTGTTTGTGGCTTCGCCAGCTGCTTCAGGAGCTCTCTTGCCCTGTTGACCATGCCACGGTGGTCTACTGCGATAACGTCTCGGCGGTCTACCTCTCCGCTAACCCGGTGCATCATCGACGGACCAAGCACATTGAGTTGGATATTCATTTTGTTCGGGAACAGGTGGCCCTTGGTCATATTCGTGTTTTACACGTCCCTACTTCCCAACAATTTGCCGATATCATGACCAAGGGCTTGCCTACGAAGTCATTTGAGGAGTTCCGGTCCAGTCTTTGCGTCAGCCGCGGTGCCGCTTCGATTGTGGGGGGGGGGAGGTCACTGGTAGAAAAAGGGGCTTCCATACGCCGCCATTAGTCCCCAACAGAACCGAACCGCGACCAAAGGGCTCTTTAGTCGCGGTTCGGGAGAAGGCCCGCGACCAACTACCTGGGCCCAGCGCGTTCGGTCGACAGCTGGCCGACGGGAGGGTCTTTAGTCCCGGTTGGCCAGGCCAACCGGGACTAAAGGTCCCCGAAGGCCTTTAGTCCCGGTTGGCCAGGCCAGCCGGGACTAAAGGCCCATCCAGCTGGCGGACGGGAGGGCTTTAGTCCCTGTTGGCCTGGCCAACCGCGACTAAAGGCCCATCCCTATATATACTCAGCTCACTCCACACTCAGCTCATCACACTTCACAAATTTCAGAAGGTGGTGGTGGGGTGGTGATGGTTTGCTTTTGGTTTCTCCTATGCACACAAGGTGTTTGATGAAATGCCCGAGAGCCTGAAACAAGCCACACTTGAGCTTTCTCATTTATTTTTCCTCCGCGATCGCGGTTAGCAACTCGAACCTTTCATGTGTCATTGATAAAATACGCATGTGTGTAGTTCATTGTTTAATTTGTATTATTTCTAGCTACTTATTAGTTTAACAAATGCATGATGGTTAATTATATACTTTATATAATAATAATGCAGATGAATCGGCAATGGATGTACGGTTCCCGAGTCTCCGGCGAGTTCACTACGGGTTTGAAAGATTTCCTCGTAGTGGCAAATGCGAACAGGCAGCAAGGTTTTATTATCTGTCCATGTGCTGTCTGTAAGAATGATAAGGGTTACTCCTCGCCAAGAAGAGTTCACATGGACCTGCTTATGCATGGTTTCATGCCAAGCTATTATTGTTGGACCAAGCATGGAGAAAGAGGGGTCAGAATGGAAGACGATGAAGAAGGGGATGATATCGATGACAACTATCGTGATCATTTCGGTGATACTTTCATGGAGGATGATGCTGAAGGTGGGGAAGGGTTAGGTGAAGGTGAAGAAGAGGCACATGATGAGCCCGCTGATGATCTTGGTCGGACCATTGCTGATGCACGGAGACGGTGCGAAACTGACAAGGAGAGGGAGAATTTGGATCGCATGTTAGAGGATCACAAAAAGTCGTTGTATCCAGGATGCGATAATAGTCTGAAAAAGCTGGGCTGCACACTGGATTTGCTAAAATGGAAGGCACAGGAAGGTGTAGGTGACTCATCATTTGAAAATTTGCTGAAAATGTTGAAGAATATGTTGCCGAAGAATAACGAGTTGCCCGCCAGTACGTACGAAGCAAAGAAGGTTGTCTGCCCTCTAGGTTTAGAGGTTCAGAAGATACATGCATGCATTAATGACTGCATCCTCTACCGCGGTGAATACGAGAATTTGAATGAATGCCCTGTATGCACTGCATTGCGCTATAAGATCAGAGGCGATGACCCTGGTGACGATGTTGAGGGCGAGAAACCCAGGAAGAGGGTTCCCGCCAAGGTGATGTGGTATGCTCCTATAATACCACGGTTGAAACGTCTGTTCATGAACAAAAAGCATGCCAAGTTGTTGCGATGGCACAAAGAGGACCGTAAGTCCGACGGGCAGTCGAGACACACCGCTGATGGAACGCAATGGAGAAAGATCGACAGAGTTTTCAAAGATTTTGCAGCTGACGCAAGGAACTTAAGATTTGGTCTAAATACTGATGGCATTAATCCTTTTGGCGAGCAGAGCTCCAACCATAGCACCTGGCCCGTGACTCTATGCATCTACAACCTTCCTCCTTGGTTGTGCATGAAGCGGAAGTTCATTATGATGCCAATTCTCATCCAAGGCCCTAAGCAACCCGGTAACGACATCGATGTGTACCTAAGGCCATTAGTTGAAGAACTTTTACAGTTGTGGGCGAAACCTGGTGTACGTGTCTGGGATGAGCACAAAGGAGAGGAATTTGACCTACGAGCGTTGCTTTTTGTAACCATCAACGATTGGCCTGCTCTCAGTAACCTTTCGGGACAGACAAATAAGGGATACAATGCATGCACGCACTGCTTGCATGAGACTGAAAGTGTACGTTTGGTTAATTGTAAGAAGAACGTGTACCTGGGTCATCGTCGATTTCTTCCCCGAAATCATAACGTAAGAAAGAAAGGCAAGCATTTCAACGGGAAGGCAGATCACCGGCCGAAGCCTGCGGAACGTACTGGTGCTGAGATATTTGATATGGTCAAGGATTTGAAAGTCATCTTTGGAAAGGGTCCTGGCGGACAATCAGTTCCGCGGGGAGTTGATGGGCACGCACCCATGTGGAAGAAGAAATCTATATTTTGGGAGCTAGAATATTGGAAAGTCCTAGAGGTCCGCTCTGCAATCGACGTGATGCATGTTACGAAGAATGTTTGCGTGAACCTGCTAAGCTTCTTGGGCGTGTATGGGAAGACAAATGATACAAAGGAAGCACGGCAGGACCAGCAACTTTTGAAAGACCCAGATGACCGGCATCCGGAATGGTTTCAAGGTCGTGCCAGCTACGCTCTTACCAAAGAAGAGAAGGTCATTTTTTTTGAATGCCTGAGCAGTATGAAGGTCCCGTCTGGCTTCTCGTCGAATATAAAGGGAATAATAAACATGCCGGAGAAAAAGTTCCAAAACCTGAAGTCTCACGACTGCCACGTGATTATGACGCAATTGCTTCCGATTGCTTTGAGGGGGCTCCTACCGGAAAATGTTCGAGTAGCCATTGTGAAGCTATGTGCATTCCTCAATGCAATCTCTCAGAAGGTAATCAATCCAGAAGATCTACCACGGTTA
>NC_057797.1:21653806-21671648 GCF_018294505.1 Triticum aestivum | reverse complement strand
TCTTCTTAATTTTTATCAGGAACGAGGGTGTCGAGGATCGCCGAGGGGTCGAGGGTCGGGAACTAGGGTCGAGGGTCGTCAAGGGGTCAAGGGTCGAGGGTTTCAGGGTCGAGGGTTCGAGGGTTCTATAGGGTCTAGGGATCGAGGGTCGAGGGTTCCAGGGTCGTCTAGGGGTCGAGGGTTCCAGGGTCGTCGAGGGTTCGAGGGGTCGAGGATCGCCGAGGGGTCGAGAGAGGTTTTGTTGAATCCTTTGACACTAGGCAACCTCCCGACCCCTCGGCGATCCTCTCGAACATGAGAGGACGAAGAGGATAAAAAAAGAAGAGGAAGAAAAAAAAGAGGAGAAGAAAGAATAGAGGAGTTCTTCTCCTCTATTCTTTCTTCTCCTCTTTTTTTATCGGGAACGAGGGTCGTCGAGGGACATAGATGTAGTGTCGTCGTTGTCGATATACCCCCTCCCGATAGCTTCAACACGTGGGGGGGTCGATATTACCCCCTCCTTGAAGCGTTATCGAGGCCACCCCAAACCCTTGAAGCGTTGTCGAGGCCACCCCAAACCCTAGAGAAGCAGCGTCGAGGCCACTAATTAATATATATGATTCCTTACTATGATTAGCTAGATAGTTCTATGTTTGCCACTAATATATCCATCTGTCATGTTTGAATAATAATTGCCATGTTGTACATATTTGTAGAAACTATGGACACCGCCCGAGACGAAGCAAACGAAGCGATGTTGAGGGACATAATCGCTCAAGGAAGTGATGCCGTCTCGTTGTTTCTCAACGACACCGATGGTCTGGAAGGAGAGGGTGAAGAAGCTGGCTCTGGTGATCTAATGCCGGTGCAAGAAGAAGAACGTGAGGACGGCTCCGGTGACCCAATGCCGGTGCAAGAAGGAGACCGTGATGACGGCTCCGGTGACCGAACCGAGTCCGTCCAGGTATATATATATATATATATATATATATATATATATATATATTATTTAAGCCTGTGCTGACTAGATAATTGATGCATTCATTGTTTTGGTATGTACACATATTAATTAAGTCTTTGTTCTTTTTTCTAGCCCTCCGGATCGAGCACAACTGAGGTAAAGAGACGAGGCCCGAAGAAAAAGTTGAGCTCGGATGAAAGGTTTGAGATCATAGCAATCGCGCCCGACGGCCAACCTATTGAACCCATCCGAACAAAGAAGGCATTTGTTGCTCAGTGCGGGGTTCTGGTTAGGGACAAGATCCTGATCAGCATCCAGCAATGGTTAAAGTCGGCTACAGAAGACCCTGAGGTGTCTTACGTCAATGATATGCAGAAAAATGATCTTTGGACTGAGCTGAAGACAAATTTCACCCTACCGCCAGAGGATGATCCGGAGAAGCCAGTTAAAGAGCAATTAATCAAGTCTTTTCCTCTTAAGAGGATGGCATACTTATTCAGGAGGTGGAAGAAAGACCTGAATAGGTTTGTCGAGAAAAAAGAGACACCAGAATTCAAGGGCATATATGAGAAGATCAGAGATGACTGGCCTGCATTTGTGGCCCACAAGACATCGGAAAAGAGTAAGAAGATGTCGGCGACAAACAAGAAAAATGCTGCGAAGAAGAAGCTTCACCATCGCACGAGGTCAGGTGGCTACCTCGTAACCCGACCTAAGTGGGCCAAGGCTGAGAATAATCTGGTTGAATAAGGGATCGAACTAGACACAATGAGCTGGCCAGACCGTTGCCGGACATGGTTCTTCGGGGCTGGCGGAACCTTGGACCCTGTAACAGGGAAGTGCATTTGGACGGATGAGCAACTTGACATACCCTTGAAGAAGCTTCGGTACTATATCAATGCAGCGCAGAAAGGGACGTTCCTACCAGACAGAGATAACGACGAGCTCACAAAGGCCCTCGGGAATCCTGAGCACCCTGGACGGACACGAGGCACGCCAGGCTCCATTCCGTGGAGGGCTGGGTTTCCGGACGCAGGCGGTTATAAAAGCCAGGAGAGGAGGAAGAAAGTGCAGCAGTCCGAACTGCAGGCGCTTAAAGCAAGGGTACTCGGGATAGAGGAACGAGAAGCAAATCGCAGCAAACGAACTGCCGAAGCTTCCCCCGAAGCTACCCCGCCATCTCAGCGGAGAAACAGCGTGGCTTCCACCGAGCTGCTTCAGCCGGAGCATGTCTTGACGGCTCCTGTCAGCTATCCCGTGGATGCTATCACGGAGTCTCAAAATTGCCACCTTATGACGCAATGGATTAATATGAAGGTCAAGGCGGCTATTGGCTCTGTTTATCCTTCTGAACCCGGCGCAACTTTTCACTGCCGGCCGATTCCAGAAGGATATGCTAGGGTGATGGTGGATGAAATAACGGAGGGATTTGAGGAGCTTCCGCTTGACCAACCTACCTGTGAAGGGGAGACTAGGCTGGGTTCTGCTCTGAAGACTCCATGCCTATGGCGGAAGGATCTCATCAACCTTCAGAACTGGACGCCTCCGCCTCCTCCTCCTCCTCCTCCTCCTCCTCCGGCGAGTCAGGGCACTCCGCCTCCTCCACCGCCTCCTCCTCCAGCGGGTGACGATTAGGGCCCTGGGCCGGCTCCTTCTCCGGCGCGTGGCGGCACTCCGCCTCCTTCTCCGCCTGCGCCGGCGCGCCCGAGCAGCCAGCCTCCTCCTTCTCCGCCTCGTCAGCAAGGGCGGAAGAGACCCGCCGCCGCTCCGGCAGCTGCTCCGGCGCGTCGTAGTCCTTCTCCTCCGCCTCGTAAGCAAGTAAAGAAGACTGCCGCTCCGTCTGCTCTGCCGGCGTCTAGCAGTACAGCCAGAGGCGGGAGGACATACAGATTCGGTCCTTCTCTGAAGACTCCAGAGAAGTTACCATACGAGATGACCCCGGAGGAGAACGCGAAGATCGCGCGAACCGAGGTGTGATGGCTTCTCGCCCCTCGTTGGTTACCCCAAGTGTAAGGTTTGAGATGCAGCGTAGCGGAAGTTTTCCCTTGGCAAAGATACCAAGGATCGAATTCCCAGAGACTCCAAGTTTCAACGAGAAGGTGTCAATCGCTAACGGCACCGTGGATTAGCAATCGACGTGGACCTACACACAAAACAAATACCTTTGTCCCCAACGAGTACAGAGAGGTTGTCAATCCCTACGGCCTTGTAGTTTACAAAGGGTCAAAACGCAAGTGGTAATGGTGATGGATAGTGCTGCGGAAAGTAAAGGCGGAAAGTAAAAGCAACGGAAAGTAAATAGCAAAGTGACCAATGATAGGAACATGGACCGGGGCGCCATGACGTTCACTAGTGATGTCTCTCCCAAAAGGCGATAAAACAGCTATGCGAGGTAAACAAATTACAGCTGGGCAATTGACAGGATTATGTGCGCAAACCAATGCTAACTATATCGCAAGATTGGTTGAGGTTCAGAGCATGGGCAGTACGCCAAGGTAAGTAGACCGAAATCCATCTGCATCTACTACTAATCATCCACCTTGAGATATCTATCCAGAACATCTCGCTGGTATTAAGTTGCGAGCCCCACCCAAAGTGTAAACTCAAAGCAACAGACAACTGCATTAAAATACTTTGCGTAAAGTAAACAATCCTTGCGCCCGCGGGCACAAGCACCGTTGTTTTCCCCCTTTTGGCAACAACACATCCCCTAGACTCATGTTTCTGTCACTCAAGCTAGTCATCGAGGGGCATGAACCCACAATCGAGCATGACGTTCCCTCTTGGAGTTACAATCTACTACTCGGCCAAAGCTATAAATGGTAACGGAGAACATGCAAGAATTACTCACGAACAAAAATATAAAAGAGGTAAATCAAATATATTACTCAAACACAATCTGAACATAATCTCACAATCCATCGGGTCCCAGCAAACTCATCATAGCAACAGCATAAGAATTACATATATGCCTCGATCATGTAGGGCAGCTCACGAGGACTAATTAGTGAAGCGCAAGAACGGGAGGAGAACATCACATAGCTACTGGTCATGGACCCATGGTCCAAGGGAGACTACTCACGCATCATCCGGGAGGCGTCCATGGTGGTGGAGAAGGTCCCGGTGGCGATCCTCCCCTCCGGCAGGGTGCCGGGAAGAGTTCTCCTGGTGCTCCCGATCTTGGAAGCGCGGCAGCGGCGGAACAGAGATGCGATCGTGGAAAAGGGCTCCCGTCTCGAGGGTTTCGAGACGTGCTTTAAATATAGGCCAAAGTGTGGCGTCGGAAGGCTCCTGGGGGGCCCAGGCGCCCCCCCGGCGCGGCCAAGGGGGGGGGGGGCGCCACCAGGGCGCCTCGGCCCCTGGTGGCCCCCCTCCGGCTGCGCTTCGGGCTCCTGGAAGGTTCCGGAACGCTGATTTTTTATATATTTTTTTCGGAATTTTTCTGACAGTTTTCGTAATGGAAAAACCTGAAATACAAAAACAGCAGAAAACAGAAACTGGCACTGGGGTGCACTGAGTTAATAGGTTAGTCCAAATATGATCAAAATTGTATGGAAGTGTATAAATAACATAGCAATATAACCCAAAAGAGGCATGGAGCAAGCAGAAATTATAGATACGTTTTGGATGTATCAACATCCCCAAGCTTAATTCCTGCTCGTCCCCAAGTAGGTAAATGACCACAAGAATAATTTCTGTGGTGACATGCTATCAACCATATAGGACTTTTCATAGTCACATGATAAAAGCTTTCACAGACAATGCTTCTATAGTAACTTAGTTGCCTCAAGAAAATCTCAAAGAACTAAAAGTTTTACAACATGAAACTGAAGCATCAAACAGATTTTCAATGAACATGGTAAGTAAATATGACAAGTGATATCTCGCTTGCCCCCTTTAGTGAAGCAGTACATAAATGCAGGGGCACCTCCAAGGTTTAAGTGACGACTAGATACAATCACTTCAGAATAAACGATATCACAACCATGCAAAAGACAATGCTACTTTGGGACAATGCACATTACACTCAGAATGACAACCATGCTCTCAGTAGTTGGTGCTTTTAGAAGAAGGTGGAGACTCTCGAACCGTGGCTTTTGTTGGCAAGTTGAAAATCCGTAGTCGGAAACAAAGACAAAGCATGTACCAGAGCTCTTTGTTTTAAAAACAGGGATAATAATTTTTTTTGGTATGCATGTTTCGTTAATGAATGCTAGCAGCTAATCCAATTACTTCTTGAGCTGGACAAGTTTCGAGGAATGGCTCCCGAGTGAGGATCATAACACCCTCTTAATCTCCTTGGTTTATCACTGCCAAAGTTTTCTGATTTCTCATGAACAAAGCGTGAAGGAAGATTCGTTGGTTATATTAATTTTTAGTGAGCCGGGCGCACTCAATGCCAATTCCTTCTCATATTATAGGTTGCACATTATACATGCAATCCCAGGGGTGAAGCTTGTCCAACTCAAAAAGATCATGAATCAACCACTACTTCCTCATGAACTTACAACAGAGGCACAAAATAGGAACTTTATTTGAATATTTCGAGATGGTACACGAAAGTCTTTGTTAGGAATGGCAGGTAAATACCATGTATACGAAGGTATGGTGGACTCATATGGCAAAACTGGTTTAAAGGATTTGGATGCACAAGCAGTCAGTCCGCTTAGTACAGGCGAAGGCTAGCAAAAGACTGGGAGCGACCAACTTAGATAGCAATGACGGCCATAATCATGCAGAGCGACAAAGCAACATTGAATCAGGCATGGTAGTTCTATCGCTACTCAGAAATAAAAGATCATCAAGGCTTGACAGACTTTCTTTACAGTCTTGAATATGCGTGAGCATACGCCAAGTCAATCAAAATAAATTCTCGGAGGAAGATATCACTAACCATACCACATCATATTCAAACAAATCACGTTGGTACTCCAATATCACATTGGAAACCCTCCAGCTATTTGCAACTAACCATAAGCAACCAGAATTACCAAGCAACATCATGCATGTAGCATCTTCATCATAGACATATCAATCAATCCAACAGAAGCAAACTCTCCTAAAAAAGATAATCACGACAATATAGAGAGTTCAAGCAACCAACTAAACAAAAGCTCTTTGAAAAGATAAGCATGAAAGCTAAGAGCTGAGCAAGGTAGTAGCTATTGAAAGACAAAGAACACACACGGCAAAGATAGACATGAAAACTCCATGTCGTGTTCTAAGTAGAAGTGGAGTGTGTTTCTCTCCCACAAAAAAGAAAGCTGAGTTCCGACTCGTTATTGAAAGCTAAAGAAAACTAAAAAGGTAAACTAAAAGCAAGACGCTCCAAGCATAGCACATAACACATGAAGTGATAACAATATAGTGGAACGGGAGACGAACTGATAATGTCGATGGAGAAGGGGATGCACGGGGGGCATCCCCAAGCTTAGACGCTTGAGTCTTCTTGAATATTTCTTGGGGGTGCACGGGGGCATCCCCAAGCTTGAGCGCTTGACACTCCTGAATCTTTTCATCATCTTCCCTCGCACACTTGAAAACTCCCTTCATACAAAACTCATCATAATCTGATTAGCGAGGTTAGTACCCACAATATTATAATTGTTCCTTGCTGGAAATAAAGATATTCTTGCAAGCATACTGTTTCTCTGGACTCCCATAAAGTTTTTGCAAAAAATAAACAAGCTCAAGGCTCGCAAAACGAAGAAAAGGCAAAACAGTACAGAATCTGTGAAAAACAGACCAGCAGGCAGTAAATGATGTTTTCGCGGCACTTCTGCAACTCCAATCAAAAAACTCAGAACAGAGGCCTGAAATACAATTATATAGAGCACGCCGTGGAAAAAATTCTGACCAAAAAGATGAACTGGTGATTTTATGCGAATTTTTCTATACGAGGACAGAATCTGTTTCCTGGACAGCACGTCACAACTCTTGATCTTTCCTGCAATCAGAGGCTATACTTGGCACAAAACTGAAAAGGTAAAGATACAATGATGATGCTACTTTAGTAACAACATCAACACACAACAAAAGCAGAAATAAAATTTATTCATTTGGGTTGCCTCCCAAAAAGCGCTTTCTTTTATGCCTTTAAGCTAGGCATAATGCAAAGAGGAATCAATAGTCATCATAATGATCGGAGTTATAAATTGCTTCAAATGGTTCCTCAACAAGTTCACTTTTGTTCTTTCTAGGAAAGGGGTACACACCTTTTGCCTTCCCGCGTAAGCGGATTTGTCCCTTACCTATATCGATGAAGCCTTTAACTGCTCGGAGGAAATCCCTTCCAAGCACTATATTTCCTTGATTTGGCTCCATGATGAAGAAATCAATCATTGCAATCACTTTTAGGAATTTAACTGGCACGTCCTTGATTCTTCCCTGAATTTCAGAAATATCTCCATTAGTGTGTTCATGATAAGATGATAGTAAATCCATATTAAGCTTTAAAGAATCATGAACAACTCTCGGCATAGTAGAAACCATAGACCCAATATCACAATAAGCAAGGAAGTCTTGATTAGCAATGCTAATCCTAGCAAAAGGCTCCCAATCATTGTCTGTTTCCAAAATATCTCTCATACTAGGTTTGGGTTTCTCTACCTTCATTAAGTCTAGAGCATCCATTCTCTTCTCAATAGTAGCAAGTCTATCTATGAAAGTATCAAAACTACGATCATGAACAAAGTAACTAGATAGACCATGTATAATTTCAAGAGCTCTAGCTTCATCACACTCTAGGAAATCTCCTTCAGCTATAATATCAAGAGAGTGTTTGCACCATTTAAAAAGACCATGGTAAAAATTTCTAAGCACAACTTTTATAGGTATCCAAGGCATAATTCTTCTATGTGCATCAGAAATTCTATCCCATGCCTTCTTCATATTTTCTCCATCCCTTTGATGGAAATCTAGAACTTCTCATTCCCTCAAAGCACCAAATCCTGACATGCTTGACTAAGCAGAAAGGACTACTAAAGCAAAAACTGAAAAGTAAACTAACAAGACTAAAAAACAAAAGTAAAGGAAAGCGTGCAACTCCCCTATCTCGGAGAGCGGAGTCCCCGGCAACGGCGCCAGAAAAAACCCTTGATGGCTTCTCGCCCCTCGTTGGTTACCCCAAGTGTAAGGTTTGAGATGCAGCGTAGCGGAAGTTTTCCCTTGGCAAAGATACCAAGGATCGAATCCCCAGAGACTCCAAGTTTCAACGAGAAGGTGTCAATCGCTAACGGCACCGTGGATTAGCAATCGACGTGGACCTGCACACAAAACAAATACCTTTGTCCCCAACGAGTACAGAGAGGTTGTCAATCCCTCCGGCCTTGTAGTTTACAAAGGGTCAAAACGCAAGTGGTAATGGTGATGGATAGTGCTGCGGAAAGTAAAAGCAACGGAAAGTAAATAGCAAAGTGACCAATGATAGGAACATGGACCGGGGCGCCATGACGTTCACTAGTGATGTCTCTCCCAAAAGACGATAAAACAGCTATGCGAGGTAAACAAATTACAGCTGGGCAATTGACATGATTATGTGCGCAAACCAATGCTAACTATATCGCAAGATTGGTTGAGGTTCAGAGCATGGGCAGTACGCCAAGGTAAGTAGACCGAAATCCATCTGCATCTACTACTAATCATCCACCTTGAGATATCTATCGAGAACATCTCGCTGGTATTAAGTTGCGAGCCCCACCCAAAGTGTAAACTCAAAGCAACAGACAACTGCATTAAAATACTTTGCGTAAAGTAAACAATCCTTGCGCCCGCGGGCACAAGCACCGTTGTTTTCCCCCTTGTGGCAACAGCACATCCCCTAGACTCATGTTTCTGTCACTCAAGCTAGTCATCGAGGGGCATGAACCCACAATCGAGCATGACGTTCCCTCTTGGAGTTACAATCTACTACTCGGCCAAAGCAATAAACGGTAACGGAGAACATGCAAGAATTACTCACGAACAAAAATATAAAAGAGGTAAATCAAATATATTACTCAAACACAATCTGAACATAATCTCACAATCCATCGGATCCCAGCAAACTCATCATAGCAACAGCATAAGAATTACATATATGCCTCGATCATGTAGGGCAGCTCACGAGGACTAATTAGTGAAGCGCAACAACGGGAGGAGAACATCACATAGCAACTGGTCATGGACCCATGGTCCAAGGGAGACTACTCACGCATCATCCGGGAGGCGTCCATGGTGGTGGAGAAGGTCCCGGTGGCAATCCTCCCCTCCGGCAGGGTGCCGGGAAGAGTTCTCCTGGCGCTCCCGATCTTGGAAGCGCGGCGGCGGCGGAACAGAGATGCGATCGTGGAAAAGGGCTCCCGTCTCGAGGGTTTCGAGACGTGCTTTAAATATAGGCCAAAGGGTGGCGTCGGAAGGCTCCTGGGGGGCCCAGGCGCCCCCCCGGCGCGGCCAAGGGGGGGGGGTCGCGCCACCAGGGCGCCTCGGCCCCTGGTGGCCCCCCTCCGGCTGCGCTTCGGGCTCCTGGAAGGTTCCGGAACGCTGATTTTTTATATATTTTTTTCGGAATTTTTCTGACAGTTTTCGTAATGGAAAAACCTGAAATACAAAAACAGCAGAAAACAGAAACTGGCACTGGGGTGCACTGAGTTAATAGGTTAGTGCAAATATGATCAAAATTGTATGGAAGTGTATAAATAACATAGCAATATCACCCAAAAGAGGCATGGAGCAAGCAGAAATTATAGATACGTTTTGGACGTATCAAGGTGAAGGACTGGTTTCAAGGGTTGAAAGCATAGAGATATCCACCTCCGGAGGAGAAGGTAGATCCGGTGAAAGTGAAGCGCACTCTGGCTGCCCTGGCAAAACCACCCAAGTCTCCGCCGAAAGGCAACTATGAGCGCATTATTGCAAAGACATGGGCCGAAGCGGAGCGGTCGGGAAGTACAGTCGGTGATCAGAGGCTGAAAGAACGACGAGCAGCTGGGAAACAAATTGCCCAGCTCGGCGAACAAGCGAAGCAATCGTGCCCCCCGCTCAAGATGCCTAGCGACATCGTCGATCCGAGGATGGTGCCCGGTTATAGCAATCTTGACGATTACCTGCCCGACGAAGTATATTATGATCCCATGGAGGTGAAGATACACAGATATGAGTACGGGAAGCCTCTCGTCAAAGATGAAAAATCTCTATCAACGATTATGCGAAGATTGCATGATTGGTACTTGAAAATCTACAGAGAGTCTGGGGGGAGGAGTACTTTGTATGCGAGAGTTAAACCGGAGCATGACCTCGTTGGAATTGAACTGTTGCCTATTCTATTTGAGGAATTCTATCAGTTTTTCAATCAATTGGCCCTCGATAAAGCAACGGTCACCTGCTACTGTCTGTAAGTACTACTACTTCTGTCATTAAGTCTCTCTATATAGCTCAGCTCTTTCATTGCATGTATTTATAATTATCCTCACTATATTATGCAGATTGAAGATCGCCTAATTGAAGAAAAGACAAATCGGTGATATTGGGTTCGTTAACACATATCTCATAGATGCAACTGAGGTTGACAAAAGGCCCGAAGAAACCGAGGTCAACTTGCTACGATCATTCAAAATAAATGAACACAAAGATATAATACTCTTTCCTTACAACTTCAAGTGAGTGTTACAGTCTTGTGCATATTCGGTTTCCCTTATATATTAGTCCAGGTTATAGTAATGTAATTGATGAGTTATGCATGCGTGCGCAGTTTCCACTATATTCTCCTAGAGATTATGCTTGAGAAGGGAGTAGTAACTATCTTGAACTCTAGACGAAAAGATCCCCAGGAGTATGCGGACATGACTGAAATCCTGAAGAAGTAAGTTAAATCGATCATTATCCACCATATCACACTACTAGGAAAAAGGTGTTTAACGACCATATATGTGGTCGTTAAAAGTCGCCTTGTGGTCGTTAAAGGTCATTAACAACCACAATCTGCTGGTCGTAGTAGGCTCCGTTGTTAAAACTAATTTTCCGGTCGTTATTCTTATAACGACGGGATAGTGTGTGGTCGTCATCCCTAAGGCAATATCTGGCCACTTAGTTACAAATAGATATGGCCACTTAGTCATCCCTAAGGCAAAAGTAGGGATGGACGAAGTCATATCTGGCCACTTAGTTACAAATAGATATTTGTTGCAAGTAAAATCTAAAAGAAAGTACTTGCATATGCCCCGAGTGAAAAAATAGAACATAACTAGAAGGCATTAATGGTTATAGGCATAGAGAGCATCAATATATAATATGAATGATCATAATGGAATTCAAATGCAAACATCCGTGGCTCTTATTAAAATCAGACAGCAGCACCGACCGCCGGGGGCAACTGCAAACACAAGATACAATTAAACAAGAAACCACTGTGGTGTCAAAAACATTTTTTTGCTGAAGATAATTAAAGTGCTCAAACAGTATGTTGGAAATAACGATGGCATGTGTTGTGTTGTATCCGGGTTGTACACAGAACAAATACCTAGCAGTATGCTAGGATTAGAACTTGTAACCAAGTAGGTTAGCCTGTGGTAGTCCTAGCTGCTATATATACGCATGCATACCCTTTTGTAAACATTGAACAACAAGGAGAAATAAAAGAAAAGAATCAGGCCCGATACAAGGCAATGCTCCCAGTTTTTTTGCCTCTACGTGTGTAGTAGTACGTTTCCAGCCGTGAGGACCGATCAACGCAAAGATCAATTAGGTGCCGTGTAAGTGTGTGTTGCTTCAGGCTTGAATGAGTTATCTAGATACTAGCTTTGGTACTGCGTGTTGCTTCGGCCAGTTTGGGACAGGAATCAAACTGCTTGTTCTCTTTTACGAAATCCTCACATATGAACAATCAATTTCCATGTGCAAATAAATATAATCTATTGACTACTTATTATACAGGCTAAATGATACCTCACGCATTGGCACGATTGCTGCAGAAAACAAATACCATTTTCTCTGAACTTAAAGTTCAGAATGAACTTAATACATTTTCAGACCAGCAAAAACTGTGACCTCAAACGGATATTTCTGACCGTAGTATTCAAACCTGTAGAAACAAAAGAAGCCAAATCAACACTATACTTATTGGAACTGATTCAAGAACAACTAGACGTATGCAGAATCATCTTCTCTGTACAAAACAACTTAAGCGATTAGTATCTTCCTAAAATACCTTAATTGGAGAATGGTCATCTAAGAAAAAACTTGTCAGGAAGAGCTTGCTCGATCACTCTCGCGAATTCTCTTCTTTCACAAATAAATCTGCAGAAAGGAATAAGAGCATCTTCACAGTCAGGTCTTCCTTGGTGTTGTGGTGACGCATGCGCCTCCTCCTTCTCCCCGCTCAGATCCTACTCCCATGGGAAGAACAATCGGTCCCTGCCCCCGCCGCCTCTCTATCCTCCTCACCGCAACAATGCGTGGAAGGCCGGTCTAGGGTTAGCCCGTACCTCTCCTGCTCGGCTTCCTCCCGATGTCCGTGGATGTGGAGGACATGGATGTGTTGTATCATGGGAGATGGCTGGACGAGGGTCATAACCGAAGGCGGAGGCCATGCTCGTGGCGGCGGATCGGGTGGAAGAGGAAAGGAGAGAGAAGCGGCTGGCAATGTGGGAGATGAAACGAGGGAGAGGGGTCAGATTACGAAGGTGAGGATATTAAAGGAGAAGGAGATTGGGTCAATGATGACAACACCCATGGGCTTAAAAACAAGAGTAATTTGGTGTTTGTTACATGTAGTTTTTTTTCTGAGGGGTTGTTACACGATACTAGCCTGATCTCCACCATGCGAGGTTCCTTAGTTTTCTAACGACCAATAGTTTCTTTCTCTCGTCGTTAATGATAGTCTTTCTAGTAGTGTCAGCAACTTTGTTCATTTCCTGATATCAACTAATTATTTTATTTGTCCGGCAGGGTTTGGAGAAAATTCACTAGAAAAGCTCCGGGACTGCCGAAGGAGCTACAAATTAGACACCCGAAAGTAAGTACTATAGTAGCATGTTCCGCGCATCTCCTAGTGATTCAAGCGCAAGTTTTATCAATACCATTTGGCATTCTTGCTTATCAATTTGATTGACCTCTATTTCTTGTAAAGTGGTTGTGGCAGGAACAAGGGAATGATTTCTGTGGATACTACGTCTGCGAGTCCATCCGCCACACGACCTGTGAGCGGGGCGGGTACACTGACGAACAATATGAAGTGCGTAAATAACAATATTCACAATTTTATTTTATTACCATCATTTGTGTTGAGTTTCATTCATTTCTATATATATGTATTGACCCCCTTATTCAAATTAGATGTTTCGGATGCGGAATGAACTCCTAGCACCAGATCGCATGCGAGCAATTCAAGAGGAATTGGCGGCATTCTTTCTTGACCACGTGATCGCTGAAGACGAAGAATACTATGTGGACCATGCATTCATAATGTAGGAGATTATATTTGTAAAAGATAATTATTGTTTATATGTAGCCGGTAGTGTCGGATTATAGATATACGAGAACTTGTTGTTCGACCAATCTCTCAGAGAAGGAGAGGTGGTTGATATCAGTTCTCTCTGTATGCATATATGTTCATGACGATCTTCTGTTTCCTTCGTTTGCTTACTAGCTAGCTAGCAGCGTGTCTAGTCCTCTCCATACGTATGTATGGTATACGTAGCATCGACCAAGCACGGACATAAGAGAGGACACTTCTCTCTATTAATTAGCTATCTAACACAATATATGGAATACCTAAATTAACCCCCCCAAAACCCCCAACCCCCCCTAAAAAAAACAAAAACCCCAGCCACAGAAATGCTGACGCGTGGAGGCCTATTGGTCCCGGTTGGTGCCACCAACCGGAACCAAAGGCCCTCCTGCCTGGGCTCAGCGCACAGGCCACGTGGAGGCCCATCTGTCCCGGTTCTGGTTAGAACCGGGACTAAAGGGTCAGGGCATTAGTAACGACCCTTTAGTCCCGGTTCTGGAACCGGGACAAAAGGCCCTTACGAACCGGGACAATAGGCCCGTTTTCTACTAGTGGTATGGTACTTATATCTTAGGGTATGGGAAATAATTGTACTAAACTATTTTTTTCCATGTAGGCTACTATGATTTACAGGAAGTAATTGTTTCTGATGAAGAGTTAGATATAGGCGCCATGGATGACAACAATTCAGGCTTTTAACTAAATATTTTGTCATATTCGCAGTCGGCTGGTTCATTTAGCCTGATATGTATCCACATAACCATCAGATAAAATATTTCATCAAGTAATTAGTGGAAATATTGGATATAGAGAATCAGCATCACAGTTCGGAGGAGCTTCATTTCTCAAACTTTCTGGAGCAGATCATCTTGGTCATTTTCGAAGGATGGGTGCTGGACATGGCACATTCCCCTGAGAGGATTGCTCCGGCAATAAATGCTGGTTTTAGATGGAATTATGTATTTGTATTATGCACTGCTACCAATTTTGATTCTTGTTCTCTAGTAATCTACAGAACATGAATTCTAATTGTGTCCAACCATAAGGGCGGGATGAATCCCTCATTTTGTCATGTATTTGTTTTTCTCTTGAGTTTCTATGAAAGAAATAGTTGTTAGGCTCGGCAGAACCAATAGAATTTAGGAAACAATGAAACATCCGGATGTCGTTACCTTTTTCCTGGATTAGTCCTATGAAGTTGACACCCTTCCTCACTTTGCACTGCTTCTAGCCCATTGATCTTGCATTGTCTCTATTATCAGTCTTCTCTGCTTCTTTGCTAAAGCGCACCCACCTGGCGCTAGCACATGCCGATTTCCATCCGCATGTACTGGCAGGAGAGGTGAGTGGTGCTGTGGGTCGAGGAAAATGATGTGCAAGAGGAAGTCAAGGAAAGAGGTGTTGCCCTGAAGGATCTCATCGAGTGTAGCTGCGAGCGTGTGCCCGAAAGGGATGAGGCGGTGGAGGCCTGGAGGGGTGTCGTTATTGTGTACACAAGACATGACTTCAAATACAGGAGACGTGCGTTGCACGTGCAATCTTACTAGTTTTCTCAGTCGGTAGAGCTCTAGTGGTACCCATATTTACATCCCGTCAAGGAATTATTAATTCGTAGATTAAACTAATCACACTTGAAATACATTGACTACCGGGGGTATCTTGATGACAACAAATGTTCTGCTTCCAAGCTATATTGTCGGCTCGTTCCCTCCATGGTCGTACCCACAACCACTTGATACTTCGGGATAAAGCTATCATGCACAGCTCCAAGGCTCTCAAGTGTCATCTCCACTTGCCTCATGGTTGGCCGGTGGTCTCTTTCAATCCTCGTGCATGCTACTGCCAACATAGCTACTTCTTCAACTTCCTTGCCGCCTTCTTCCATCACTTGAGGATCTAGCACATGAATCAGTTTGCCTGCTTCTAGCGAAGCAGTGAAATATGGGACAAGGGTTTCCTCCTCGGATGACCGATATGAGCATGGTTTCTTCCTAGTGAGAAGCTCCATGAGGAGGACGCCGAAGCTGTAAACGTCGCTCTTCTCGGTGAGCTTTCCTGAGTAGAAATACACGGGGTCTAGGTACCCAAATGTCCCTTGGACTGCGGTCGAGGTCTTTGTTTGGTCGACAGGAATGAACCTCGAAGCTCCAAAGTCTGACACCTTTGCCATGAGAGTGCCATCTAACAGAATGTTTGGGGACTTAATATCCCTATGGACTATAGGGAACGCCATGGCTGAGTGAAGGTAGGTTAGAGCTCTTGCTATTTCGGTGGCGATCCTCAGCCGATCTTCCCATGGCAGGGATGGCATGGTTTCTTCGACATGGAGATGATGGTAAAGGGTCCCATTAGAGATGAACTCGTAAACCAGTAGCGGCACCTCCGTCTCGAGGCAGCACCCATGGAGCTTCACCACATTTCGATGATTGATCTGCGAGAGGATCGCTACCTCATTTATGAACTCGTCAATCTCCCTCTGGATCGCGACCTTGGACTTCTTGATGGCCACGACATGCAGGTCTGACATGATGCCTTTGTAGACCGTGCCGTGCCCTCCTCCACCAATCTCGCGAGCTTTGTCAAAATTATTGGTGGCCTTCTGTATCTCCACCAAGGGGATGATCATCCTCTCAGCGATGTCCGCCTTTTGAGACACCAATTGTTGCAACAAATGCCCTCGATTTTGCTTGAAGAATTTCTTCTTGAGCATTTTCCCCCTGCGTTGCTTCATCTTTCGGGTCACCAAAATAGCACCAATTACCATGATTAGAAAGGCCGCTCCACTGCCAACTCCTATGCCTGCACTTAAACCTGAATAGTGTGCGTAGAGAATGCGCCTTTGTTGTCAACGAAGATTTGTAAAACAGAGAATGAACCAATGCAATATCTGCTTGTATTATTGGTTTTGTGCTCACCTAGATAAGATTTGATGCATCCATTTGTTATGCGCGGGTCACCATGGGCGCCACGCTGGCATCGGCATAGGTGCCCTCCGGCCGTGTTGATGCACTCGCCGAAGCACATGCCTGGAAGCGCACACTCGTCGACGTCCTGGCATCCGCCCGCGAGGTATGGGTTACCCCGGTACCCGTCAAGGCACCGGCACACGTACCCGCTGCGGTACTTTCCGGAGACGTTGCGGCAGGAGGCATGTCTGCTCTGGCACACGCTCCTCCGCGCGTCCACGGGGCAGCCCGACGTCGCCATCCCTGGCAGCATCACCGGCTTGGAATCCACTGCAAAATCAAGGACGACGGGGACCGCCGGGCGGCGCGAGGGTGAGTACCCGGGCGAGTCTTTGAGCAGCACGGCGTAGGCGCCCTCAAACCAACCCCTCTTGGCGAAGCGCACTGCGATGGGCAGCCTGTGGGCGTACTCGTTCCTCGAGTCCAGCGACTTCATCTCCACGCCGTAGGAGGGGCGGCCTATTGGGATGGGTGTGTCGCAGCAGCCGGCAGCGCCGTAGCCAGGGGAGCTCGTCAGGGCACCTGTCAGCTTGTTGTTGGTGGAGCAGAAGGAGGAGCAGCAGCAGATGACGTTGCCACCGCTGCTGTCGTCGCTATCCCCAACCAGCGTGACCTGCACGTTGCATCCCGTGACGACGAACTGGTTGCGCATCTCCGACAACACGTAAGGGCTGGCGGCGCCGAGGCCGCCCCACGTGCCGTTGCCGTCGAGGCCCACGGAGAAGGTGAGCCTCACCTGGCCCGCGATGTCCACGATCCGCACCGTGGAGTTGGCCAGGGAGATCTCGACGACCTGGAGGTCGGCGCCGACGAGCAGCCGCGGCTCCCTGCTGCGTGTCCGGTCGCAGGTGAGGTTGAACCCTGGCCAGTAGCACCCGTCGCCGATGCCGAATGGGTAGGGCACTTCCACGGCGCCGCAGCTGGTCTGGCAGTGCGGCAACGGTCCTGCACCGGCCGTAACATGAGACGCTGCCGTGGATAGGCGGAGCTGGAGCAGCAACACCGTCAACGCTGCTGCCGGAATCATAGTCGTGGCTGCCGCAGATGATCGTCTCTCCAAAACTCCAATACCTTATAGGCATGTCCACAAGTATATCAATCAGCCCCCACAACCTACAGCGGGAGTGGCTGCTTCCTGCTTGGCTGCTCGCTTGCCTGACCAAGACCAAGACCAAGACCATGACCATGAACAAGAACAGAGGGGGCTGCATGTCCGCGTTGACTAATCTGGTCTTGGGGCTGCATGCCTCAAGTTTCAATACACATGTAAACCGATATCGGTGCATAGACCCATACGCACTTTCACAAGTATATCTAGTTTAGCTTGTGCATACAAACAAGCATTACCTTAACGGTTATGCATCCTAACCACCCGGGTTCAATACACAAGGATTTTACCATTTGTTGATCATCAAGCTTGATATGTGGTTGGACCATTCATTAAGATAAAAT
>NC_057797.1:21651774-21653417 GCF_018294505.1 Triticum aestivum | reverse complement strand
CAAAAGACAACAAGCAAAAAATACGCATACCTAAGCCTTAACCTTGCATCTCTAACTGTTTACTCCAATGCTGTACCGTTAGCTAGATCAAGTGTGCTAATTTGTTGGACTAGAATCGGTGCTGTATTTTTATTAGCTTTTCGTTGATTGCGCTAGAAACATACAATCATACAACCACAACCAGATTCAGGTTGTCAAAACCAGTTACTCCGTAGAATGGATAAATTAGTTTCCTATTCATGACTATACATACACAATTTACATTCATTTAGTCAAAAGTATATCACCAGTGCATCAGACCTAGTGATGATAAAACAAATCTACGCAGATAAGCTAATTGCATCTAAACGGAGAAACTTTTTAGTATGTCTTCTAGAAAAACTTTAACAATATAGAGATCTCAGGCCGTCAGCAAAGTAGACTAACCGCACAATATCCTTGTGTCGTTCCATCGTCACGGAGTCATGGGCCGCAGGCGCGCAGCATCACATCGCCGGCGGCGATAGATTTTGGTTGCAACCTTATCGATTCAGTGCCAGTTTTCTCCTTCTGGAACTGCCCTAGGCTTGCAGCTCATCTCTGCGTCCGGTCTGCCGGCAAGGCAGCAACGTATCCGTGGATCGGGCGCCTACCTCTGTCCTGGCATCCTCTTCCCACTACCAGAATTTAGGCAGTTGCCGACGGCCATATCTATGCCGACGGCCCCCGTCGGCATATATGGGCATACCCCGACGGCCCAACCGAAGCCGTCGGTGTAGAAAGGCCGTCGGCGTAAAGGAATCTATGCCGACGAGGGCCGTCGGCATAGACATGCCGTCGGCGTTTATCCGAATATACCGACGGGCGCCGTCGGCATAGATCAGGCCGTCGGCATACCGCGTGGGCCCGTCTACCCGGGGTTTGACGGCGTCAGGCTACGCCGACGGGCTAACGGCGGCCGTCGGCATAGCTACGCCGATGTGGGTGGCATCTCTGTGCCGACAGCTAGGCCGTCGACATAGGCCTCGCCCATGGTTTTTGCCACGTCATTGATCCCCGCCCTACGCCACGTCATCGATCCAGGGCTCTACCGTTCCGTGGTCGTAGCTATGCCGACGGCAAGGCCGTAGGCATAGATTTCTAATAATATTTTTGTATTTTTTGTATTTTCTCTTATTATTTTTTATTTTTTTTCCAATACTAATTTTACTTTATTTTTTTTTACTTTGTTTTGTTATTTTTACTTTATTTTAGTTTTTGTTTTTGCATAAGATAATTATGCCTTATCTAATAAAACATTCCCGATGGTATATCGATTGCCACCCCCCGTTACGAACGTCGCTATCGCCGTGTCACGGAGGGGGGGAACGGACGCGTGGGGTCTACACGGAGGGGATCTTGCTGTGGGTCTGGCCCGGATGTTGCTCTAGACTGTTTCTATGGGCTGATCTAACACAACCGGGTGGGGAGGTCCACTGGTCAAAGACCGTCCGTGCAAAGTCAAAGGGCTAGATCGCTTGGTCAAACGCTACAGGGTTAGGCGGGACGGGGCCCTGGGGGGGGGGGGTAGCAATGCCACCGGAGCGTGGCACCGGGCCCTCATACATGCGGGGTGGTGTGGTGGCATGTCCGAAGAGGCGGCACGCGTGTCCGGGGTGTGCCCC
>NC_057797.1:21650674-21651764 GCF_018294505.1 Triticum aestivum | reverse complement strand
CACCGCCGGCACCTGGAGGGGGGAAACGGACGCGTGGGGTCTACACGGAGGGGATCTTGCTGTGGGTCTGGCCCGAATGTTGCTCCAGAGTGTTCCTATGGGCTGACCTAACACAACCGGGTGGGGAGGTCCACTGGTCAAAGCCCGTCCGTGCAAAGTCAAAGGGCTAGATCGCGTGGTCAAACGCTGCAGGGTTAGGCGGGACGGGGCCCCTGGGGGGGTAGCAATGCCACCGGAGCGTGGCACCGGGCCCTCATACATGCAGGGTGGTGTGGTGGCATGTCCGAAGAGGCGGCACGCGTGTCCGGGGTGTGCCCCCCCTCACGGACGGCGCCACCGCCCGCGTCCGGCGGAAGTCAAAGAGCTAGATCCGGCGGTCGTCTGTGTTAGGGTTAGACGGGACGGGGTACCGGAGGGGGTAGCAATGCCGCCAGGTGTTACGGTGGGCCCTCCTACGCTTGTGGAAGCATAGTGGCATGCTCAGGCACCCGACACGCGGCTCCGCTCACGGGCGTGCCCCCCCTCACGGGCGTCGCTGCCGCCATGTCTCGGAGGGGGAAACGGCCACCATAGCTTACACACGACAAACTGAAAATAGTAATAATTGAATTTATAAAAAACACCGGCATCCATCATGGAAAATGGACTATCACGGTGAAACCTTCAGACCCGGGCACCGGGCCGGTAACTGAAAGTTTCACCGTAATTGTTCATTTTCTTAACAGAAGTCTAATGAATACCGGAGCTCACGTCATATGGATTAGCCAACTATTTAAACAGGTCATGTTGCTTGTCTTTGGGCGAGGTGGGACTATTTTTAAAAAAAAAAGCAGTTTCCATCTATGCCTACGGCACAGCCGTCGGCATAGAGACGCGCATGTCCACGGATCGATGACGTGGCAAAGTGGTGGGCCTATGCCGACGGCCAGGCCGTCGGCATAGGGCCGACCTTATCCCCTTGCGGTTCACCCCCACCACCCATTCGCCATCCATCTCCCCCACCATCTCCTCCTAGCCCGACCCCGATCCCCACTCGCGCCGCCGCCGCCACGCCGCCCCACACTGCCCGCGCCGCCCCCATCCCCTCCCC
>NC_057797.1:21648334-21649778 GCF_018294505.1 Triticum aestivum | reverse complement strand
GCGTCGCCCCGTCCGCGCCCGCCCCGAACTGCCCTGCCCCGCCGGCCGCCACCTCACCCCCATCCCGCGCTCCACCACCGCCCGCCGCGTCGCCCCATCGGTCGTCTCCTCGCCCCGGCCCTGCCTGGCTCCGCCTCGCCCCGGCCCTGCCGCTCCGGTGAGACCTCCACCTTTTTTTCTGTTTTTAGATAGATAGATTGTTAGATATATAGATAGATAGATCGATAGATAGATCAATAGATAGATAGATTGTTAGATAGATAGATTGTTAGATATATAGATAGAGATAGATAAATTTTGTGTTCGATGAGATGAATCGATGATGATGATGAATAGACAATGATGATGAATATATTGTTGACATTGTTAGGTGTGAAGATGACCAAGGAAGAAGCGCGGAGGATGGGCATTACCTTGGAGAGGCCCGAGTATTTGGCGGTAAGTATAAAAGATTTTTCATTATGCTTTCATATATTATGCTTTCATATATTATGCTTTCATGTATTATGCTTTCATATATTATGCTTTCATATGTAGGTGTGTCCAAATTGGTGTTATGGAAAAGACGAGTCCTGGGCGGCATTGGTGGATCTTTGGTGTGATGAGGCTGGAGCCTGGGCGGCTATGAGAACCAAAAATAAGGCTAACCGAGGGACGGAGGGAGTACATGCTCAAGGAAACCGAAACCACTATCTCCACAAGGCAGTTAATGTATGACTAACCCCATTAAACATTCTTCTTCTTCTATTTACCATCACTTTCTTATGTATGAGTAACCTCTGTTTGGTGGTGCAGGAGGAGAAACTGAAGCGGCCGCTCTCAGACATGCAGGCGTGGGAGATCGCCCATACGCGGAAGGACTCCAAGCCTGGCGCGCCCGAGTACTACGGCAAGAAGACCGCGGGGAGGAAGAAGGCCTACTCCGATGCGTATCTGAAGTTACATCCTGACGTCTTGGCGGTGACGACCTCCGTGGTGCTCGATGATCCTTGTGTGTGGTGATGATGCTGGAGATGACTTGTGTGTGGTGATGATCATTTAGATGACTTGTGTGCTTCTCTATATGCTTATGCTTATGTTGGTTGTGATGATGTTCATTTAGAGACTTGTGTGTGATGATGCTTATGCATATATTGTTGTGATGGTGCCGGATGATATGCTGTTGTGTTTTATATGTCTATCCCATCATATATGTGTTGTTATTTGAATTGAATTGATTTGAAAACAAACAGGAAAAAGAAAAAAAAGCAAATGCAAACTATGCCGACGGCCTAGCCGTCGGCATAGGGCTAGCGTGAGCTCCCAGTAGCTGACACGTGGAGCCTATGCCGACGGCTTAGCCGTCGGCTTAGTTTAAAAACTGTGCCGACGGCCGGGCCGTCGGCATAGGTGCCCACGTGTCAGCTACTGGGAGCTCTGTATGAAGGGCTATGCCGACGGCCTG
>NC_057797.1:21647370-21647971 GCF_018294505.1 Triticum aestivum | reverse complement strand
TGGACTAAGCCGACGGCCCGGCCGTCGGCATAGTGGTGCCACGTGGCGACCATTCGTTGGGCAGACTTAACGGCGGCCGCCGTTAGCCGTGATAGTTGCCGACGGCCGGGGCCGTCGGCATAGATGTACGGCCCCCGTCGGCGTATAATATATGCCGACGGCTTTTCTATGCCGACGGCCTCCCTGGCTGTGCCGACGCATATGTTGCCGACGGCCCTATGCCGACGGGGGCCGTCGGCATAGGCCTATCTCGACGGGTACCAGGCCTATGTCGACGGCCCTGGCCGTCGGCATAGGGGGCGATTCCGGTAGTGTCCCTTCGCCCCTTCTTGATGGAGGCGCGATGGAGAGATCCGATCAGCAGCCAGCACTTGCAGGCTTCAGTTACGATCACATAAGCGGCTTGGAAAGTGGAAAGGAAGAGGTTAGCATCTAGCGATATGTGCGTGCGTAGTTTTTCCTTTTTCTTTTTGAGTAACTTGTGCGTGCGTAGTCCATCTCCAAGTCGTGGCTGCCTCAAAAAAAAAAAAAAAATACCTCTCTTGTCCTCCACGATGGGCTGCCATTTTCCTTTACCTCATTTTGTGCTTTTAGCAAAGAG
>NC_057797.1:21620968-21646858 GCF_018294505.1 Triticum aestivum | reverse complement strand
TCTTACATTTAGAAAAATATTGACCTACCATTTGAATTTTTTTATCGAATGTAAAAAATGTATGTTACATTTCCAAAAATCATCACAAGTTTCAAAAATGGGTTCATGACATTTTCAGAAAATATTTGTACAATGTACAAAAATGTCTGCATAGTTCATCAAAATGTATTTATCCTTCGACAAATATTTAAAACGAATTTGCAAACATTATTCTAGACATCTTTCCTAAAAGATCAAAACATGTATTTGGAATATGTTAAATGTGCATACAAATAAATATTATAGATGTATGAAAATAAAATAGGCATGTGCTGAAGAAATAGGAAAAAAGTAGACATGTATTAAAAAATTGCAATGGAAACTGACAAAGAAACAAAAAGAAAAGCAAAGAAACCAAAAAGCGTCAATAAAACAAGAAAGAAACAAATAAAACCAAAGTATAAAGAAGAAGAAAAATAGGTAAACCAAAGGAACACATTCAAATAACAAAGACAGTCAAGGCATAACAAAAGAAAAAAAGGAAAATCCGAAGAAAACGAGTGAAAACAGAGAAAACTGAAGAGAAAACAAAAACAAAACAAAGAAAAAGAAGAACCCCAGAACGAACGCGGATGAGCGAATGCAGCGACCGACAACAGCTAGTGGACAGTCCTGATAGTCGTCTGCGTATAGGCTATTCCTAATAGGAATCTGTACGGGCGAGACACAGCTCTTCGCTACATTAGCGCCATGAGTTGTAAGTAAATTATGAGTGTCTTGTTCATTATTATGGAGTGGTCCCCTATCTGTGAGGAATAAAAAGGAGAGCCATGGAGGCCACACAATAAAAGGAAAAAGAGAAGAGAGAAAGATAGAACAAAGAGAGAGGGGGCACACTACCATTCTTTTTAGTACACTTGTGCTTGAAAGTAGTACCGCTGCATTCCATAGAGAAGTTTTCATATGGTTCATAATTATATATTAGTGGGGACTTAACAATATAGAGCTTTCCTTGTATATTCCAATCATAAGCTTTTCCTCAAATGAGCTCTAGGTCTTTGTGAGCAAGCAAGTTGGACGCACCCCCACTAGTCCACAAGGAGGGCTTTCATACACTTATAGTTCTAATGCATCTGTTGCATGGCAAGCATTCTTATAAAGCATTCCCATTGCCTAATGGTTAACTGCCTTAGTGTGGGATTTTTTAACTTTGACTTCTAAGAAAACCTTCATCATCATGCTCTTTTTCCATGAAGTGCCAAAGTTGAGACCCACGTTCTAGTGTTGAACAAGTGTTGCATGGTGGTAGTAGAAAGGTTGTGTAGTTAGACAATCTTGGCCGACCTCTGCTTTGTTCATGATAAGGTTTAATTTATACAATGAAGACTTAGTGTACTATACTCCATGATACACCTGACATTCACATACATAAATTATCACTGTTTATCATCTTACACACTTGAGCACAAGCATGGATTAAGCTTGGGATGGGGGAAGCTGATAGGTCTCATGCCATTACATTATCATTCATATATGCATTGGGCACAACTTTTATCATTTGTATTCGACTAACATATTAATCAAGTCCCCAGTGACAGTTCTTGTTTTTTTAGAGTTTTGTATTTCTAGGAAAATAATATTTAAACCACAGGAATAATCAGGAAAAATAAGATTGTGGAGTTTTGCAGCAGAAGAAACCCAGGGGGTCTGGGACCCACACCTGCAGACGCATAGGGTGCTTAGGCGCCTCCTGTAGGTTCACAAAGTCCCAGGGCGCCGACGGGCTACATCAACCTTTTAGAGATCTCCGTTTATTGCAAGCTTGTCCTATAAGTTCCTCGACCACCATAAATATTTCGTACTTTTCGTAGTAATGATCTTCGAAAATATTAAAACGGTCCAGAAACAGCTCCCCTCAAAAGTCAGAGCCCATCTTAGCGAAGGCTCTTGTCCTCCATAGCCATCGCCATAAAAACCCGGAGGGAAAACCCTTCTCGCATGTAGGGAGAGGCCGAGGAATAAGGAGGAGGGGGGCCTCCCTCCCTCACCCATCCGGCGACGTCGGAACGCCACCGGAGGAACCGCCGTCACCGCCATCATCACCAACATCTCAACCACCATCTTCAACCTTTGATCATCCATAAACCTATGTAATCCATTGGCAAATATGGATGTCCTGCGTTATGAGTTATTTCCCCATGATTTATCGCATGTTTATGTCAATGTTTGAGTAGTGAATTGTTCCATGGCATTGGTAAAACAATATAATTATTTATTAAATGTTGATTTCTACTCAATCTTATTTGTCTTGTATACGAGTGCACGCGTGCATAAGGGCAGCATTTAAGGTGTTGCAACGTGTGATAATAACTTTGCAGGCGGAAGCCGCAGTGATAACATAGGACAATTAATGGTACCCTAGAGAAAGACATAGCTATTGTTTTTTTTCTTTTCTGAAAAGGAGGATAGCCACCGATCACTGCATTAGAAAGATGCATGCAGCCATATATTATTAATAGTGCAAAATCGAGCAGCCGAACACGATCAACTCAGAAATAAAGCAAAAAACAAACCCTGCGACCGCATACCTCGCAACAGTAACTCCTCTTGATAGCCACTAACTCTATGATACAAGACACAACATAAACGAAATATACAGAACTCCTAGGATACCCCTTCAAGAAGGAATCACCGCATGTGCACCCCTGATGGTGATTCCACCACAAGGTTTAACTCCGAATTCTCATCCCTAAAGCCAAGTTTCAATCCACCGCCTTCAGCAAGGACACGACACAGGGGCGCGACGATATAGCTTGATCAGAGATGTTGTGTTTCCACCAGATTGCATAAATTCATCGTTGAAGCCGTTTGTACCATCCACCCATATCCGTCTACCGATGCCTCGATAGCCCGATACCTCCGGAGGATATAACAGAAGACAAAGATGTCCCATACCGCATGTCTCTTGCTACTGTCGCACCACCTTCGATCCAACAACAACAGGCTAAACATGACACCTCCGCCCGAGCCACCGTGCATCACCTACCGGTAGCAGGCATGACTTGAATCCTTCATATAAGACGTCGTGCGTAGCATCCGCCGGTAGCACATTGCTAGCTTCTCGCTCCTCGTTGGTTACCCCAAGTGGAAGGTTTGAGATGAAGTGTAGCGGAAGTTTTTCCCTTGGCAAAGATACCAAGGATCGAATCCCCTGAGACTCCCAGTTTCAACAAGAAGGTGTTAATCGCTAACGGCACCGGATATTAGCAATCAACGTGGACCCGCACACAGATACAAATAACTTTGCTCCCAACGAGTACAGAGAGGTTGTCAATCCCTCCGGCCTTGTCATTTACAAAGGATCAAAACGCAAGTGATAATAGTGATAGGTATTGCTGCAAATAGTAAGTAAAAGCGGAAAGTAAATAGCGATGTGATCAATGATGGTAATATGAACCGGGGTCCCATGATGTTCACTAGTGATGTCTCTCTCCCAAAAGACGATAAAACAGCCATGTGAGGTAAACAAATTACAGCCGGGCAATTGACAGAATTATGTGCGCAAACCAATGCTAACTATATTGCAAGAAAGGTAGAGGTTCAAAGCATGGGCAGTACGCCAAGGTAAGTAGACCGAAATCCATCTGCATCTACTACTAATCATCCACCTTGAGATATCTATCCAGAACATCTCGCCGGTATTAAGTTGCGAGCCCCACCCATAGTGTAAACTCAAAGCAACAGACAACTGCATTAAAATAACTTTGCGTAAAGTAAACAATCCTTGCACCCGCGGGCACAAGCACCGTTGTTTTCCCCCTTGTGGCAACAACACATCCCCTAGACTCATGTTTCTGTCACTCAAGCTAGTCATCGAGGGGCATGAACCCACAATCAAGCATAACGTTCCCTCTTGGAGTCACTACCTACTACTTGGCCAAAGCAATAAACATCAACGGAGAACATGCAAGAATTACTTACGAACATAAATATAAAAGAGGTAAATCAAATATATTACTCAAACACAATCTGAATATAATCTCACAATCCATCGGATCCCAGCAAACTCATCATAGCAACAGCATAAGGATTACATATGTGCCTCGATCATGTAGGGCAGCTCACGAGGTCTAATTAGTGAAGCACAAGAAGGGGAGGAGAACATCACATAGATACTAGTCATGGACCCATGGTCCAAGGGAGACTACTCACGCATCATCCGGGAGGCGTCCATGGTGGTGGAGAAGCTCCCGGTGGTGATCCTCCCCTCCGGCAGGGTGCCTGGAAGAGTTCTCCTGGCGCTCTCGATCTTGGAAGCGCGGCGGCGGCGGAACAGAGATGAGATCGCGAAAAAGGGTTCCCCTCTCGAGGGTTTCGGGACGCGTGTTAAATATAGGCCGAAGGGTGGCGTCAGAGGAGACCTGGGGGGCCCAGGCGCCCCCCCGGCGCGGCCTGGAGGGGGGCCGCGCCACCAGGGCGCCTGGTGCCCTGGTGGCCCCCCTCCGGCTCTCCTTCGGGTTCCTGGAAGTTTCCGGAACGCTGATTTTTTATATATTTTTTCCGGAATTTTTCTGGCAGTTTTCGTAATGGAAAAACCTGAAATACAAAAACAGCAGAAAACAGAAACTGGCACTGGGGTGCACTGAGTTAATAGGTTAGTCCAAATATGATCAAAAGTGTATGGAAGTGTATAAATATCATAGCAATATCACCCAAAAGAGGCATGGAGCAAGCAGAAATTATAGATACGTTTTGGACGTATCAACATCCCCAAGCTTAATTCCTGCTCGTCCTCGAGTAGGTAAATGATAACAAGAATAATTTCTGTGGTGACATGCTATTAACCATATAGGACTTTTTAATAGTCACATGACAAAAGCTTACAGAGACAATGATTCTGTAGTAATTAAGTCGCCTTGTGAGAAAATCACAAAGAACTGAAAGTTTTTCAACATGGTACTGAAACATCAAATAGATTTGTAATGAGCATGGTGTGCAAATATAATAAAGTGATATCTCGCTTGCCCCCTTTAGTGAAGCAAAACATAAATGCAGGGGCACCTCCAAGGTTTAAGTGACGACTAGATACAATGATTTCAGAATAAACGATATCACAATCATACAAAAGACAATGCTACTTTGGGACAATGCACATTACACTCAGAATGACAATCATGCTCTAAGTAGTTGGTGCTTTTAAAAGAAGGTGGAGACTCTCGAACCGTGGCTTTTGTTGGCAAGGTTGAAAACCCGTAGTCGGAAACAAAGATAAAGCATGTACCAGAGCTCTTGGTTTTAAAAAAACAGAGGTAATAATTATTATTTTTGGATATGCATGTTTCGTCAACGAATGCTAGCAGATAACCCAATTACTTCTTGAGCTGGACAAGTTTCGAGGAATGGCTCCCGAATGAGGACTATCACATCCTCTTAATCTCCTTTGTTTATCACTGCCAAAGTTTTCTGATTTCTCATGAACAAAGCGTGAAGGAGGGTTCGTCTGTTATATTAATTTTTAATGAGCCGGGTGCACTCTATGCTAGTTCCTTCTCATATTATGGTTTGCACATTATACATGCAATCCCGGGGTGAAGCTTGTCCAACTTAAAAAGATCATGAATTAACTACTACTTCCTCATGAACTAAAACAGAGGCACAAAATAGGAATGTTTTATTTGAATAATTTCGAGATGGCACATGAAAGTCTTCGTTAGGAATGGCAGTTAAATACCATGTATAGGAAGGTATGTGGACTCATATGGCATAACTGGTTTAAAGGATTTTGGATGCACAAGCAGTCAGTCCGCTTAGTACAGGCGAAGGTTAGCAAAAGACTGGGAGCGACCAACTAAGAGAGCAATGACGGTCATAATCATGCAGAGCGACAACGCAACATTGAATCAGGCATGGAAGTTATATCGCTACTCAGAAATAAAAGATCATCAAGGTTTGACAGACTTTCTTTACAGTCTTAAATATGCGTGAGCATACGCCAAGTCAATCAAAATAAATTCTCGAAGGAAGATATCACTAAACCATACCACATCATATTCAAACAAATCATGTTGGTACTCCAATAACATATTGGAAACCCTCCAGCTATTTGAAACTAACCATAAGTAAACATGAATTACCAAGCAACATCACGCGGTAGTATCTTTATCATAGAAATATCCACCAATGCAACAGAATCAAACTCTCTTAATAAGATAATCATGATAATAAAGAGAGTTCAAGCAACCAACTAAACAAAAGCTCTTTAAAAAGATAAGCATGAAAACTAAAAGCTAAGCATGATAGTAGCTATTGAAAGACAAAGAACACACACAGCAAAGATAGACATGAAAATTCCATGTTATGTTCTAGGTAGAAGTGGAGCGTGTTTCTCTCCCACATAAAGAAAGCTGAGTTCCGACTCGTTATGAAAATCTAAGGAAAACTAAAAGGAAACTAAAAGCAAGACGCTCAAAGCATAGCACATAACACATGAAGTGATAAAAATATAGTGGAACGAAAGACGAACTGATAATGTTGATGGAGAAGGGGATGCGCGGGGGCATCCCCAAGCTTAGACGCTTGAGTCTTCTTGAATATTTCTTGGGGGTGCATGGGGGCATCCCCAAGCTTGAGCGTTTGACACTCCTGAATCTTTTCATCATCTTCCCTCGCACACTTGAAAACTCCCTTCAGACATAACTCATCATAATCTGATTAGCGAGGTTAGTACCCATAATAGTATAATTGTTCCTTGCTGGAAATAAAGATATTATTGAAAGTCTACTGTTTCTCAAGATTGCCAAAAGGTTTTTGCAAAGAAAAAGCAAGCTCAAGGCTCGCAAAATGAAGGAAAGGTAAAACAGGACAGAATCTGTGAAAAACAGACCAGCAGGCAGTAAATGATTTTTTCGGGGCACTTCTGCAACTCCAATCAAAAAACTCAGAACAGACGCCCGAAATACAATTGTATAGAGCACGCTGTGGAAAACATTCAGACCAAAAAGATGATCTGGTGATTTTATACGAATTTTTCTGTGCGAGGACAGAATCTGTTTCCTGGACAGCACGTCACAACTCTTGATCTTTCTTGCAATCAGAGGCTACACTTGGCACAAAACTGAAAAGTAAAGATAGAATGATGATGCTACTGTAGTAACAACATCAAGACACAACAAAAGCAAAATAAAATTTTATTCATTGTGGGTTGCCTCCCAAAAGCGCTTTCTTCTATGCCTTTAAGCTAGGCATAATGCAAAGAGATCAAGTCTTATCAAGAGTAAGAGAATAGCTAGCCCGTGTAACGGACTCAAACAGTAACTTAATCTTCTTTCGAGGGAAGTGTTCCATCCCTTTCTTGAGAGGAAATTGGAATCTTATATTCCCCTCTTTCATGTCAATGATGGCACCATCGGTGCGAAGAAAAGGACGTCCCAAAATGATTGGACAAGAAGGTTCACATTCAATGTCCATAATAGCAAAATCAACGGGAACATAATTATCATTGACAATAAAAAGAACATCATCGATCCTCCCCAAAGGTTTCTTTATGGAAGAATCAACAAAACGAACACCAAAATAACAAGAATCAAAAGGTTTCAGTTTAAGCATATCATATATTCTTTTGGGCATAACGGAGGTACTAGGTCCAACATCACATAAAGCATAGCAAGAGAAGTCATTCAATTTAATTTTAATCATAGGATCCCAACCATCTTCTAGCTTTCTAGGTATGGAGGCTTCTACTCTAAGTTTCTCCTACCTAGCTTTGACGAGAGCATTAGTGATATGCTCTGTGAAGGCAAGGTTAAGCGTGCTAGTGCGAGGATCTCTAGACATCTTGTGAAGGAAATCAATAACTTCGGTAAGAGTGCAATTATCAAAATCAAGGTCACTACTATCAAGTAAAGTGGTAGTGGTGTCCTTTAGGCTCACTTGTTTGGTAGTTTCTATGTTCATAGCATCACCATTAGTAGGTCCAATGGGACCAGGAGTGTGTTGGGTGCTAAGAGTTTGGGTATCCTCAACAACTTGGATAGTAGCAACAGTGTGGTGGGTAGGAAGGCTCTTAATTCTATCTTCTTCCTCCCTTTCTCTAGCCCATCTCTCTTTAAGTTTAGCCAACATCCTAATGTTTTCATTAATTTGCACTTGAATAGCATTCATAGGAGTGACCTTCCTCTCCTCAAGAGGAGAAGTTCTAATTTTAAGCAATTCTACCTCATGGGCTAAATTGTCTACCTTCGACGACAGATCATCGAGTTTGTTTAGTTTCTCTTCTACACTCTTATTAAAGGCTTTTTGGGTAGTGATGAAATCTTTAAGCATAATCTCTAGTTCAGTAGTGGAGTTCTTGGTGCTAGGATAAGCATTGTTGTTCCCATAAGAGTTAGAGGGGAACGGTCTAGGATTGCTACCAAAATTGCTCCTATAAGCATTGTTGTTGAAATTGTTTCTAGAGATAAAATTCACATCTACTTGTTCTTGAGCAATCAAAGAATTTAAAGGAACATCACGAGGATCAACAGAAGATTGCTTCGAAAGTAGAGACATGATCAAGTCAACTTTTTCATTTAGGGAGGAAATCTCCTCGACAGAGTTTACCTTCCTAGCTGTTGGAGCGCGTTCGGTGTGCCATTGGGAATAGTTGGTCATCATCTCATCGAGAAGCTTCGTGGCAGCACCAAGTGTAGTTGACATAAAGGTTCCTCCCGCGGCCGAATCTAACAAGTTCCGCGAGGTAAAGTTCAAGCCTGCATAAAAAGTTTGGATAACCATCCAAGTAGTCAAACCATGAGTAGGGCAGTTCTTGACAAGAGATTTCATGCGTTCCCAAGCTTGGGCAACGTGTTCATTATCCAATTGTTTAAAATTCATTATGTTACTTCTTAGTTGGATAATTTTAGCAGGTGGATAATATTTTCCAATAAAAGCGTCTTTGCACTTGTCCCATGAATCTATGCTATTTCTAGGCAAAGACTGAAACCAAATTTTAGCTCCTCCTCTCAAGGAGAAAGGAAAAAAGCTTAAGCTTAACAATATTACCATCTATTTCTTGGTACTTTTGCATATCACAGAGTTCAACAAAATTGTTTAAGTGTAAAGCAGCATCATCTCCAGCACCGGAGAATTGATCTTTCATGACTAAGTTCAGCAAAGCAGGTTTAATTTCATAAGAAGGTGATGAAGTGGCAGGAGTAGTGATAGGTGTGCAGATAAAGTCATCGTTGTTATGACTAATGAAGTCACACAACTTGGTGTTCTCGGTGGAACCCATAGCAGCAAGTAAGCAAGATAACTATTTTTGTAATTTTCGATAAAAGACACTAAAGCAAAAACTGAAAGGTAAACTAAAAAGACTAAAAACAAAGGTAAAAGATAGCGTGCAACTCCCCTATCTCGAAGAGTGGAGTCCCCGGCAACGGCGCCAGAAAACACTCTTGCTAGCTTCTCGCTCCTCGTTGGTTACCCCAAGTGGAAGGTTTGAGATGCAGTGTAGCGGAAGTTTTTCCCTTGGCAAAGATACCAAGGATCGAATCCCCTGAGACTCCCAGTTTCAACAAGAAGGTGTTAATCTCTAACGGTACCGGATATTAGCAATCAACGTGGACCTGCACACAGATACAAATAACTTTGCTCCCAGCGAGTACAGAGAGGTCGTCAATCCCTCCGGCCTTGTTGTTTACAAAGGATCAAACGCAAGTGATAATAGTGATAGGTATTGCTGCAAATAGTAAGTAAAAGCGGAAAGTAAATAGCGATATGATCAATGATGGTAATATGGACCGGGGTCCCATGATGTTCACTAGTGATGTCTCTCTCCCAAAAGACGATAAAACAGCCATGTGCGGTAAACAAATTACAGCTGGGCAATTGAAAGAATTATGCGCGCAAACCAATGCTAACTATATTGCAAGAAAGGTAGAGGTTCAAAGCATGGGCAGTACGCCAAGGTAAGTAGACCGAAATCCATCTGCATCTACTACTAATCATCCACCTTGAGATATCTAACCAGAACATCTCGCCGGTATTAAGTTGCGAGCCCCACCCATAGTGTAAACTCAAAGCAACAGACAACTGCATTTAAATAACTTTGCGTAAAGTAAACAATCCTTGCACCCCCGGGCAGAAGCACCGTTGTTTTCCCCCTTGTAGCAACAACACATCCCCTAGACTCATGTTTCTGTCACTCAAGCTAGTCATCGAGGGGCATGAACCCACAAGCAAGCATAACGTTCCCTCTTGGAGTCACTACCTACTACTTGGCCAAAGCAATAAACAGCAACGGAGAACATGCAAGAATTACTTACGAACATAAATATAAAAGAGGTAAATAAAATATATTACTCAAACACAATCTGAATATAATCTCACAATCCATCGGATCCCAGCAAACTCATCATAGCAACAGCATAAGGATTACATATGTGCCTCGATCATGTAGGGCAGCTCACGAGGTCTAATTAGTGAAGCACAAGAAGGGGAGGAGAACATCACATAGCTACTAGTCATGGACCCATGGTCCAAGGGAGACTACTCACGCATCATCCGGGAGGCGTCCATGGTGGTGGAGAAGCTCCTGGTGGTGATCCTCCCCTCCGGCAGGGTGCCGGGAAGAGTTCTCCTGGCGCTCCCGATCTTGGAAGCACGGCGGCGGCGGAACAGAGATGAGATCGCGAAAAAGGGTTCCCGTCTCGAGGGTTTCGGGAGGTGTGTTAAATATAGGCCGAAGGGTGGCGTCAGAGGAGACTTGGGGGGCCCAGGCGCCCCCCCGGCGCGGCCTGGAGGGGGGCCGCTCCACCAGGGCGCCTGGAGCCCTGGTGGCCCCCTTCCGGCTCTCCTTCGGGTTCCTGGAAGTTTCCGGAACGCTGATTTTTTTTATATTTTTTCCGGAATTTTTGCAGTTTTCGTAATGGAAAAACCTGAAATACAAAAACAGCAGAAAACAGAAACTGGCACTGGGGTGCACTGAGTTACTAGGTTAGTCCAAATATGATCAAAAGTGTATGGAAGTGTATAAATATTATAGCAATATCACCCAAAAGAGGCATGGAGCAAGCAGAAATTATAGATACGTTTTGGACGTATCACACATCTAGCAGTGGCTTCACCTACCGGCGACCGATACTGCTCGATAACTCCGAAAGAGGCACATGTGACACCCGTTGAGCCACATCAAATCCAATCTATTGATGGAAGGGACGTCCCATAAAGCCACCAGCCATAGAAGGCCATCACCACCTCGCGATCCGGACTCTGAGTTTCCCACACAACCCCGGAGTCCGCCGCCGTTGATCGAGAGGGGCTGCCGCCCCAATTCTAGGCGCTACAGGGAGCACCCATCGTCGCGCCAGCCGTCATTGTCACCCATACAACGACAACCGATGACGTGATTCCGCATCAAGCGCCGTCGATGCTGAAGGAAGCTCCGGCCGCCACGCGCGTCCTGCAAAGAGCCGGACACGGGTTCCCAAGATCCTCCGCCACAATGACCCACATCCTGGCCTGTCATCCCCGGCGGAGAGATGCCACCACGATCATGGCCTGATCTGGGCTAGCCGTCGCTACCGCCAAGATAGGATCTGGGCTAGAGGCCGCCGCCACCACCGGCTATGCCCAACACCACCTCCATCCTTAGGCGACGCCTAGCCGATCTCCACGCCACATGCATTTTTATCTTACAAGATCTTAGTACTTGTGTTAGTCCCTCTAAAGTGAAACCCATCAAACTTGGCCAAAAAAGATAGATAGATCGAAGAGCGTACAAAGCTATTTAATTTTATAGAAAATAAACCTCAAAGATTCAATTAAATTCAATGAACAATCTGATCTTGAAGTGGCAATTCATCATATCTCAACAAACACACCACTTATTAAATCAAATTAAAGTGTCCATGATCTTACAGCTAGCCCGGACATGGGATCTCAAGATCCGCCGCCATCGGCGCCGCCACAAGGACCCACCTCCTGGCCCATCATCCCCAACGGAGAGACGCCACCATGATTATGGCTGGATCTGGGCTAGCCATCGTCGTCGCCACCGCCAAGACAGGATCCGGGTTGGACGCCACCGCCGCAACGCCACTAGCTACGCTCAACACCACCTCTATCCTCAGGCGACGCCTAGCCGATCTCCACTCCACACGCATTTTTACCTTAATAGATATTACTACTTGTGTTACTCCCTCTAAAGTGAAACCCATTGAACTTGGCCAAAGAAAATAGATAGATCCAAGAGCATACAAAGCTATTCAATTTTATAGGAAATAAAACTCAAAGATTCAATTAAATTCAATGAACAATCTGATATTTAAGTGGCAATTCATCATATCCCAACAAACAAACCACCGATTACATGGAATTGATCCTGATCATGTGAGGCGGCTCACATAAACTTGGTATTAAAGAGATGATATATATATATATATATATATATATATATATATATATATATATATATATATATATATATATATATAGAGAGAGAGAGAGAGAGAGAGAGAGAGAGAGAGAGAGAGAGAGAGAGAGGTAGCTACTGCTATGGAACCTAGGGTCCTAAGGGAAATACTCACACATTATCATGGAAGGAGTAGCACCCTATCATCCCTGGAAAATTTCACTACAGCCAAAACAGTGATACACAAGTGCATGTGCCGCCGTACAAATAATTCTACTACCCCCGCCAAAAGATGTATACCATGGATGAAAAAGGTAGCCACCTAGGGAGCTCAAAATTATAGCTAGAATTCGTGGTCGAAGGTCCATATTATCAAGGGATGACAAGTGGCCCAAATCTATTCAAGCTACATGATACTAGTATCATACTATCATGTCATGATACTATACGTAACATAATAAATGAGATACTACTACGAGTAATACAAAAAAATAAGGTTATCTAACATACCAACATATTATGTGTTATGAACATAGTATCATACATCAATATCGCATGCACGATTTTTATTGACAAAAACATATGCATAGTACTGTGATATTCTCAGTGCGTGCAGCCTAAAGGTGGACTGGACATATGCATGATCATAAAAAAATATGCATAATATCAAAGTATGATATTCATTGCTGTGACCAGCCTAGACGTGGGCTGGACATACAAGCTGGCAGCCACGTGATGTCCAATGGTGATCTCCAAACATATGCATAATATTTAAGTATGATATTCACTCGTTCGATAAATCTTGCCCCATCGTCATGGCCGTGGCCTTGGCCGGTGAGTACTGGCAGGTCCCGTCCGTGGCCGCCGCGATTGCAGCACGACCGCCGGCGCGTCCCCCCACGTTGTTCACCATAGATGCAGTTCCGATGCCAGCTGGTTCCAGCGCGTGGTCATCATAGTTGCATCATCCTCATGTCAGTAGCTTTCGCTCGCCGTAGTCGACTAGCACATCCAGCTTCCATTGAAAAATCTAAGCAAACAAAAACCTTCAAAGTTAAAGCGAAATGTTTTGCAGGTTCCAGCCAAAAGCAACACTAGTTCCAACAAAAATCCCACAAACAACAAACTCTAACAAATTCGATTGTACCAAAAGGAACAGTCGGTTCCAGCCAAAAACAACACTAGTTCCAGCAAAATCGCACAAATAGCAAACTTAAAAGAATTGATTGTAGCAAAAAGAACAGTCGGTTCCAGCAACAAATTACTCTGGTTCCAGCCAAAAACACGTCATCTCGGTGATGGGCGCGTCTTGATGATGCTAGTATGCTGGGCAATCACTAGTAGAAAACAGGGCTTTGGTTCGGGCATGGCCAGCCCATTAGTCCCGGTTTTTCACGAACCGGGACCCATGGGGGGCATTAGACCCGGTTCGTGAGCCCAGGGGGCCTGCCGGGGCCTCGTGGGCATTGGTCCCGGTTCGTCTGGATCTATTTGTTCGGGTTCTAGGCACGAACCGGGACCAATGGGCCGCGCTCCTAGCCCACAGCCATTGGTACCGGTTCGTGCCTAGAACCGGTACAGAAGGGGGGTGTTTAGTTCTGGTTCCTGCCACGAACCGGGACAAATAAGTTGCCTATATATACCCCATCGTCCCAGCAGAGCACTCCACAGTGCTCTGCTTTTTGCTGGCCGGCGAGGAGGAGGGCATTGGGTGCTCTAGCTCACCTCCTATGCACATGAGGTGTTCGATGAAATGCCCGAGCCACACTAGTTATGCTTTCTCCCCTCGAAGCTCGACCTCAGAGCTCCATTTTTCCTGAGAGTTTTCTTGGTTTAGTGGTCCGTCACGCCCCGTCCTTGTTTTCACCGCCGTCGATCGCCCGCGCCGATCTCGTTGCAGGCACCACCGTGGTGAGCCTCTTGTTCTTATCTTCTTTATGTTTTTCTTACTTTAGATAGATACTTGTCTGATTTTCTTACTTTAGATAAATACTTGCCTGATTTTCTTACGTTTGACACACATAATTATATATAATGCACGCAGATGAACCGGTAATGGATGTACGGTGACAGACACACCTCCAAGTACATTAAGGGCGTGCATGAGTTTCTCGAAGCGGCTGAGGCAAACCAGCAGAATGGTTTTATGTGTTGTGGTTTTATGTGTTGTCCATGCCCTAAATGAATACAATGTCTTACACTGACCGGAAAATCCTTCACACCCACCTGCTTTACAAGGGTTTCATGCCACACTATAATGTTTGGACGAGGCACAGAGAAATAGGGGTTATGATGGAAGACGGCGAAGAAGAAGAGGACGATGACAACTATGTGCCCCCTGAATACGGTGATGCTGCAATGGGGGGAGCTGGTGAAGATCAAGAGGAACCATACGATGTGCTCGATGATGCTACTGAAGATCAAGAGGAACCAGACGATGTGCTCGATGATGATGATCTCCGCCGGGTCATTGTCGATGCAAGGAGGCAATGCGAAAGTCAAAAGGAGAAGCTGAAGTTCGATCGCATGTTAGAGGATCACAAAAAAGGGTTGTACCCCAATTGCGAAGATGGCAACACAAAGCTCGGTACCGTACTGGAATTGTTGCAGTGGAAGGCAGAGAATGCTGTGCCTGACAAAGGATTTGAGAAGCTACTGAAAATATTGAAGAAGAAGCCTCCAAAGGATAACGAATTGCCTGACAGTACGTACGCAACAAAGAAGGTCGTATGCCCTCTAGGATTGGAGGTGCAAAAGATACATGCATTCCCTAATGACTGCATCCTCTACCATGGTGCGTACGAGGATTTGAACGCATGCCCGTTATGCGGTGCATTGCGGTATAAGATCAGACGAGGTGACCCTGGTGATGTTGACGGCGAGCCCCACAGGAAGAGGGTTCCTGTGAAGGTTATGTGGTATGCTCCTATACTACCACGGTTGAAACGACTGTTCAGAAACAAAGAGCATGCCAAGTTGATGCAATGGCACAGTGAGGACCGTAAGAAAGACGGGAAGTTGAGAGCACCCGCTGACGGGTCGCAGTGGAGAAAAATCGAGAGAGAGTACTGGGATGAGTTTGCACGTGACCCAAGGAACGTATGGTTTGGTTTAAGAGCAGATGGCATTAATCCTTTCGGGGAGCAGAGCAGCAATCACAACACCTGGCCCATAACTCTATGTATGTATAACCTTCCTTCTTGGATGTGCATGAAGCGGAAGTTCATTATGATGCCATTTCTCATCCAAGGCCCTAAGCAACCCGGCAACGACATTGATGTGTACCTAAGGCCATTAGTTGAAGAACTTTTAAAGCTGTGGAATGGAAACGTTGTACGTACGTGGGATGAGCACAAACAGGAGGAATTTAACCTGCACGCGTTGCTGTTTGTTACCATCAACGATTGGCCTGCTCTCAGTAACCTTTCAGGACAGCCAAACAAGGGAACATGCAAAGAATATATATGCAAAGAATATGTCAATTTTTTTCATAGAATTTTATGATTTTTTTCTGTTGTAATTTTGTTCATAGAATTTTTATGGTTTTTTCTGTTGTAATTTTGTTCATAGAATAAGAAGAGAAAGTGTTTAATAGAATTTGTTAGAAAAATAATACAACTAGTTAAACTAGTTTATTTTTTAGTAAGTACTACTTTATTATATTTATAGTAAGTGCTTAGTAGTTGAACTAGTTCATTTCATAAAACTAGTTTATTATACTATAGAAGTAGTTTATTTTTAGCAAGAAAATTAATAGAACAAGTTTATTTTTTTAGTTAAAGCAATTATTCCCGCATCGACGTCGACGATGCCAATCCCGCATCCTCGTCGTCGACTCGGCGGAGGACGCCTGCTTGATCAGAGGGGCCATGTCCAAGACTGGGCTCCGCTGGGCTGGTTTTGGGAGGTGCTACCTTCCGGGGGGCGTAGGTTGGTGAGGAGCCAGCCCGTCGTTGACCCGATCCTTGTTTGGTGGCGGTTGCGTGGGCCAGTGACGGTGCCGAGGCTTCCGGACACCGCGGAGGTGGTACGTCACCGTGTCAGCGAGGAGGACGAGCACGTCCGTCGCTACATAGTTGCGTTGGAAGGCAAGTTCGACAATACCTGGCAGGTTCTTCAGGGATCGCACTGGAGCTATGATCTTGTGATGGTTCCTTCTCTTTGGGTGTCCACCGCCCGCGCCGATACCCGTCGGGCGCTACGGTTCTAGCTGTACTATATGTATTCGAGGTGTATTAGTGATAATATAAGACGATGTACGGACGCATGGAGGTGATGCAGTTTTGCTTATAATTGAATGCATCCTAATTTGATACTACTTTATTTTGTGATTTGATTTTTCTTATTGAATGCTCAAATTGGAGAGCACTATGCAAGGCGTATGCATATGATTAGTTGATAGCTTATAGGGTTTTTGTTTTCACAGAAATCTAGGAGCCCCCTCCATCATCCCCGCCGTCGTCTCCGTCACCGACCCCCTCCGACCTCGAGGTGAGACCAGCCACGAACCGATTTTAGAAAGATAATTAAACGATATTTCGGGTTGACTTTAAGTCTGTTGTGTCTCCACCATATATGAGAGGACGAAGAATCCCGACTGTTGTCGTGGGGGTAGCTTCTCCTTCGTTCCCGTGTGTTAGACAACTTGGTGTAATGCACTAGGGAATGAAAGGAGGAGCTACCATAACCGACGGTCGCAAATATTAGAGAGGAATCAGTGAGGGAGAGTTCCACCATATATATATGAGAGGACGAAGAATCCCGGCTGTTGTCTTGGGGGTTGCTTCTCCTTCATTCCCATGTGCTAGACATTTTGGTGTAATGCACTCGGGGATGAAAGGAGGAGCGACCATCACCAACGGTCGAATGTATACACCACGTGAGCTGAGAGTTTTCAAGAAAAGACTCGACACACTGATAGTCAACCCGTGATGAGTAACATTTAACTGTAGATGTTTAATATTTGAATTATGAACATAGGAAATGTCGTACTCGGACGATGAAAGTCTCCCTGTCGGTGTACTAAAGTAGGGGTACCTTAGTACCCCGAACTTATGCACGGGCAGTTGTAGCACGCCGCGGCAAGGCTGGCCATGGGGACGCCAAGAGTCTCCATGGCCCTTTTTGGCCGAGAGAAGACCAAGCATTCAAGACAAGGCCCCGGCAAGAGGAGCTTGCCGGGCCAAAAAGACAAGGCCCCGGCAAGAGGAGCTTGCCGGGACGACCGAGCCAAAGCATCGAGACCCCGGCAAGTGGAGTTTGCCGGGAAGACCGTTCCAGGCTCAAGGTTACTTCACTAACACGAGACCCTAACAAGAGGGGCTTGCCACGAAGACTAGAAGATTACGTCACAGGAGACACGCCTCGGCGCTATATGCGCCCTGGCGGGGCCCGGGGAGCGACAAGCTTCAGAGCCCGGCAAGCTCCCTGGCCCGGCAAGGTCAAGACCCCGGCAAGGCACTTGCCGGGGAGAGTTGTGCTGTGTGCCCGCGCTCCAGCTCATCGAACCACGCGTCGCGCCTGGGGCGTTCCAGGGACGCGTGGCGGGTGGCTGTGCAGCCTGGGGGACACGGTGGCACTCCGCGGTGATGAAGCCATCGCCGTGGCAAACGGAGACGCAAGGGCGGGCGCTTTTGGGGTCGACGGCGACGGGCATTAAATGCTCTTGTCCCCCACTGTCAAAGTAGGTAGCGACCACTATTCACGCACTGTAGCTCCACTATTCCCGCACTGTTACAACTACCACCCCTTTTACATTTTTGCCCTTTCTCCTACGTTGACACCTGTCGGTGACCCCTTGCACTATAAAAGGAGGCCCATCCACAACGTAGGGGGGGGGGGTTGGGAGGTTCGGCGTTCGGAACCTAGATCGCTCATACGCTCGGTGTAGCTAGTTCTTCAAGCTCCCGAGCTCTGCAACTCAATACAAACTAAGCAGGAGTAGGGTTTTACGCGTCCACCGCGGCCCGAACCTGGGTAAACCGCCCGTGTGTTCACTACGATCTGCTCTCCGTGCTCCCTCCGCCCTCTTACCGGACAAACAAAGGGGCTCCGGTCCCATAGGTGTTCGTGGAGGACAGTTTCCCCCGACATCTTTGGCGCGCCAGGTAGGGGGGCGTCGAGGTTGTGCGAACCTGATCCGGCGTTCACGCGGGCGCATTCTTCATCAACCTCTCCGAATTCGTCAGCTTCATCAACAACAGCACCATGGCCCCGAAGAAGAAGGCTTCGGAGGTCGGAGGCCCGTCTGCGTCTCATCCGCCGCTACCAGAGCCAACGGTGGGCGGGGGAGACGCCGTCGGAAGGGTGGTCGCCGGCGAGGACACTCGCGGCGCCACCAAATCCAAGGACAGGACGGACGACCGAGCCTCGGTCTCCGTGGACGCGCGGCGTCCATCCCAGCAAACGACAACCCAACAGCGCCATGTCACAGGAGGTGGCATCCGCTTGCTGGGCCAAGGGCAAACCGGAGGTTCGCGGGACGCCCCGGACCACCGTCCGGGCACAAGCAAAGCGAAGACGCCGGGGCGGGACCCTGCTCCTTCTAACGCTGTTTGGAGTCTGAGCATATCCCGCACCTCGCGCCGCTCGCCCCCGTTCCCCTCCACTCCAGCAGAAGCGCTCGCAAGGGCGCAACTGCTCCTCGACTTCCCTCCAGCGGCAGACAAGGCCGAAGACTGGAGGGCCACCATCCAGAGCCTGATCGCCTTCGCCAATAACGATACGCCGCAGCAGCCGGCGACCTCACGGCCGCGGCATGTCGAGAAGACGAAGGCCGACGGTGACAAGACCGCCGGGGGTGCAACCACCGTGCACTCCCCGACGCAGAAGCAGAGGACGCCGCCCCGCTGGAACAACGCCGACGACGGCTCCACGGCGTCGTCGGACCCGCGGGCTCGTCGGGACCAGCGCCAAGTCCTTGACGACCGGCGACAAGAAGACGCTCGAACAACGATCGAGCGCCGCCGAGAAGCTCGGCGACAATCAGACCAGAGAGCTGGGAATGCTGTCGACGCGCGCGCGCCCGGTGAACCAGGCGACTTGCCGTACGCGGCAGGCTGCCCTGCGTTCACCCGTGAGCTGCGGCGCGTCCAGTGGCCCAACACGAAGAATTTCAGGCCCGACGTACCGGAGAAGTACGACGGCAAGACGCACCCCTCGGAATTCCTCAGCATCTACACAATCGCTGTGCAAGCTGCCGGGGGGCACGACGAGAAGATATTGGCGAATTACTTCCCGCTCGTGCTTAAGCCGAACGTTCGTTCGTGGCTTATGCACTTGCCGGAAGGCTCCATTTCTTCTTGGGCAGATCTTTGCCATCAGTTTGTTGGCGCCTTCACGGGCGGCCACAAACCCCACGGCCAGGAGAGCGATCTCCACATTCTGGCCCAGAAGGAAGGAGAATCCCTGCGCAAGTACACTCAACGCTTCAGCCGTGTACACCACAACATCCCCGACGTCCACCCTGCCGCGGTTATCAGCGCGTTCCACCAGAACGTGCGTAACCGCCGCATGCGTGAAGAAATGGCCATGACCAAGATTCGGGATGTCAGCGAGCTCTATGCTCTGGCTGATAAGTGCGCACGAGCAGAAGAGGGGAGGAAACTCCCCGGGGAGGATGCTGGCGCAGGAGGAAGCGACAGCGACGACTCCGCCCCGGCAAAGAAGAGCCGGCGGCGGAATAACAGGATGAAGTGCGGAAGAAGATGGTGCAGCACCCGGTGTATTTTGTGAGTTCCCTCTTGCAGGGGGCTAGATCAAGATACTCCGGGGTGCAGAAGTTGCTTTTTGGCCTCCTCATGGCCTCGAGAAAGCTGCGCCATTACTTCCAGGCACATGAGATAACGGTGGTCACTCGCTTTCCGCTGAAGAGGATATTGCACAATCCAGAAGCAACAGGCAGGATCGTCGAGTGGGCACTGGAGCTGTCGAGCTTTGGACTCAAGTTTGAAAGTACTTCAACCATACAGAGCCGAGCTTTGGCAGAATTCATAGCTGAGTGGACCCCAACACCCGATGAAGAAGTCCAAGAAACAAGTGCACCCGTACAAGAAGCGACAAGTGAATGGGTAATGTATTTTGACGGTGCCTTCTCGCTGCAAGGCGCCGGTGCTGGCGTGGTACTCATCGCGCCCACCGGGGAGCACCTCAAGTATGTTATCCAGATGCACTTCCCGAGAGAGCAAGCGACAAACAACACTGCTGAGTATGAAGACTTGCTTGCCGGCCTCAGGATTGCGGCCGAACTTGGGATCAGAAAGCTAATCGTGCGGGGAGATTCTCAGTTGGTGGTCCGGCAAGTTAACAAGAGCTACCAGAGCCCTTTGATGGAAGCTTATGTAGATGAAGTGAGGAAGCTGGAGGAGCACTTTGAAGGTCTGCAAATGGAGCACGTCCCGAGAGCTCAGAATGAGATAGCAGATGGCCTTTCAAAATGTGCTTCGATGAAGTTACCTGTGGAACCAGGGACCTTCTTGCTCAAGCTGACTCAACCATCCGTTACACCATCAATTGGGCAGTCCAAGAAAAGAAAGTTGGTCTCCGGCGATTACTTGCCGGCGGATCTTCCTGAAACCGCCGCCAAGTTCCCCAAGATCAACAATCAGAACGCTGAGGAACAGTCTGCTCCTGCAGATCCAAGGATCTGTGCAGTTGAAGCAGGTGTTCCCGACAAGCTTCGCCCCGGCAAGCTTGCCGGGGGATCACCAGCTCCGGCGGAACCGGAGGTTCTTGCCGTAGAAGCCGAGGTCCCCGCAGCGGCCCTCATGCCTTTAGTCCTTGCCGTTGAGCCCCGGGCTCCGGCATGGGCACAGCAGATCGTCCGTTTTCTGCAAACTGGAGAACTTCCCGACGACCCAGAAGAAATAGAGAAGATAACCAGGCAGTCATGTATGTACCAGTTCGTGGATAACGAGCTGTACAGAAGAAGACTCAACGGTGTCAGGTTGAAGTTCATCTCCAGGGAAGATGGACAGAAGCTGTTGGCAGAAATACACGGAGGCATATGCGGCCACCACATTGGTGCAAGGGCGCTTGCCGGGAAAGCTTTCCGGCAAAGGTTCTTCTGGCAAGAAGCCCTCCAAGATGCAACTGCACTAGTAGCCAAGTGTGAAGCGTGCGAGTTCCATGCAAAGCAGATTCATCAGCCAGCTCAAGCTCTCCAAACAATTCCTTTGTCCTGGCCCTTCTCGGTCTGGGGGCTCGATATCCTCGGCCCTTTCCCCCGAGCCGTCGGGGGCTTTGAGTACTTGTACGTTGCAATCGACAAGTTCACAAAGTGGCCAGAAGTGGAGCCAGTGAGAAAGGTGACAGCACAGTCAGCGGTCAGGTTCTTCAGGTCAATTGTTTGCCGTTTCGGAATCCCCAACAGGATCATCACCGACAACGGTACACAATTTACTAGTCGCACCTTCATGCAGTACGTCCAAGACCTTGGCGCCAAGGTCTGTTTCGCTTCTGTTGCTCACCCGAGGAGCAACGGTCAAGCGGAGAGGGCCAATGCTGAAGTGCTGCGCGGACTCAAGACGAGGACCTTTGACAGGCTGCGCAAGTGCGGAAGAAATTGGATAGAGGAGCTACCGGCGGCTCTTTGGTCGATCAGAACGACACCAAGTCGAGCCACCGGACAGACACCCTTTGCTCTAGTTTATGGGGCAGAGGCAGTTCTCCCCACGGAACTCGTATACGGATCTCCTCGAGTGCTCGCTTATGATGAGCTCGAGCAAGAGCAGCTGCGACAAGATGACGCACTGCTCCTTGAGGAGGAACGTCTCCAGGCTGCTGTACGAGCTGCTCGATACCAGCAAGCCTTGCGTCGCTACCATAGCCGCAAGGTCAAGGCCAGGAGTCTCGAGGAAGGCGACCTTGTTCTTCGGCGTGTTCAGTCCGCCAAGAATTCCAACAAGTTGACGCCGAAGTGGGAAGGCCCTTATCGGGTGAGACAAGTCACGAGGCCCGGCGATGTCCGCCTCGAGACCGAAGAAGGCTTACCGGTGAGCAACTCCTGGAACATTGAGCATCTTCGTAAGTTTTACCCGTAAGGCGCGGTTGTCGGACCCCGTCCGGCAACCAACCGTTTGTACAAGTCTTGCCGCTGTTGCATGTAATCCTTTGTACAAAGCCAGGCGCAGACCCTGAGCAACAGATAATGAAGCGCTGGCGCCCTAAGTTTTAGCATGCATGCTGAGTCGAGTCTCGTCCTTGGTTAGGGTTGATAGTGCCTAACAGTCGCTAACCCCTAACTTAGAGGTCGAGTCCGCGTCTTTTTCCCGTCCTTTCCCTTTGGCTCGCAGGAATTGCATGTCCTTGCCGGGCCGCTCAAGGACAAGGAAGAGGAGAAGAACGAGCCAACACCCTACGCCCCGGCAAGCCAGAGTCGCCGGGGGCTGCAACCTCAGATAAGTCTTCGCATCCCTCTTCATGCATTTTTTTCATGGACTGCGGAATACGAAAACCTTGCTTCCTCTTAAAAGCTACCGTGCTCTCTTAAGCGACCAGCCCCGGAGCGCGTTCCCGGGGCCCGCTTCTGATAGTAACCGCGGCGGCAAGAGGAGGAAGCAAGGGGCCAGAACCCGCCTCCTCCCTTGCCTCTGAGCACGAGGAGGGTCGAGGGGCGCGGGAAGACGGCAGGGCCTGTTGCCGGGTGGCGGAAAGTCTATCCTAACGATGCAAAAGGTTTCGCTCCTTTGCCGCGGGTTGTACCCGCGAGACAAATGATCCGGCAAACATCCCCTTTTCATTAAAAACATTCCACTCAGGTACAGTTCAGAGAGAATGAAAAACATGAAAGAAGGGATTACAAGATTTAAACGCAACTAAGGCCCGAGGGCTTACAAGCTGAAAAGAGATAAGGTGCCCGTAATCCCTTTCTTGTCTCTCTCCTCAGGGGTAGGGCAAGGAGACGAAAAGGGCAAAAGGGGCGCCTAGGCGAGCTACGGGTGGCAGAAGGCACCAAGAGAAGATCCGGGGCTCCGCCCGGGGGCTCCGGAGGCTGGATGGAGACGGAGGCGCCGGAAGCGGAGCTCGAAGATGAGGCAGCGGGACGTCAACACACTGTCGAGGGCGTCCAGCCCTCGTACTCCGAGTTGACGGCCTAGCCGCCAGCCTCTTCCTCTTCCGCAGCCTCGCCACTCCGGCCGCCCGAGGAGATCAAGCCCCGGCAAGAGGAGCTTGCCGGGCCGAAGAGAAGACCCCGGTGGTCATCGCCGCGAGCTAGGGTGATGACGGCGTCTGGGGCGAAGCTGGAAGATGAGGCAGCGGAACGTCAGCACGCTGTCGAAGCCGGCTCGTACTCCGACTTCGCGGCCTTGCCGCCCGCCCTTTTCCTCCTCAGCAGCCCCCCTACGCCAGCCGCCCAAGGAGACGACCCCGGGGAGTTCACGGAGCCAGCGACGCGGATGATGGGGTCGCCGGTGCCACACGGAGCTGCAACCGACACCTAGTCGGACCCGTCATCCCGGCGACCGCTCCCCTCGTTGTCGCTGTCGCTCCCCTCCTCGTCGCTCTCGCTCGAGGAGGAGCCTTCGCTGTCGGAGGAGCTATCCACGCAGCACCGGGCCCGGGTGCCGGAGTCCCCGAAGACCTTGACGGAGAGGAGGTCATCCCCCATCAGCTTAAAATGGAGGGTGAACCCCTCCGTCAAGCTGTGGATCCGGGCGAACGACTTCCACCCTCGGCCCAGATACATCACGCCGGGGGCTCGGGATTCGACGTGGACTCGCGTACCACTGATCCCGCAGCCCCTCATGCGCAGGTTCAGCATCTCAGGCTGCTCCACCTCCAACACGCTCGCAAACGGAGCGGGAAGGCGGAGGCGGCGGCGAGGCGCCCGGAGCAGCCTGATGATGAACTCGCAGGGGGCGTCCCCAAGGTGAACCGCCGGAAGCAGAGGAGCCGCTGGCAGAGGCGAGGCCGGCGCGCCGCCCCGTCCGCCTCGAGCGCCTCGGCCCCGTCCACGACCTCGTCCACGACCTCGCCCCCTCCCCCTTCCCCTAACGGCCGGCTCTGCCGCCACGGGCGCAAGGGGAGGAGGGGCGCGCTGCCTAGCGGCGACCCTCGCCGCTACCGAAGAAGGACCAGGGTTCCCTCCCTCCATCGCAGATGGGAGAAGGAAACCAGAAGCTGAAGAAGGAAGGAGATGGAGTGCGGATTTCCGTTGCCCCCGTCCGCTCCTTATAAAGGGGCGGAGTGGGGGCACGGCCGCCCCGCTCCACCAATCGAAGCGGAGGAAGGGCAGGCGACTGGGGCCGACCCACTACCTCGACCCGCGTCGGCCCGGCTCCCTGCCTCCACCGCCGCGACCCCAAGTGCATGAAGACCACGTGGCGGGCGCGCAGGGCCGAGGCGACGGATGAGGCGACCTCTCCCCACCCCGTGATCGTGGGGAGCGGGCGCCCCAAAAACCGCGCCTCCACGTCTCCCTCCACTTAAAGAGGGAACGGGCGTTTCGCCCCTTTTTTCGGAGAAAAGGAATCGTGCGCGACGTGGCGCATGCCTGCGCGGCTCGGCCCCGCGCACGCCACCCACGTCACGCACACCTCGCACACCTCGCACGCCTCGCCTCCACGACGCCGCGATAAGCGCGCGCCACCTGGGGAAGGCGCGACGGGTACGGAGTTAAGGAGCAACGCAACCGAGGCCACACGTGCCCGTGCACTGTTAGGGCCTGGCCCAACAACGCTCGGCACCGTGTATGGCCCAGGCCCGGGGGCTCCTGTCGGTGTACTAAAGTAGGGGTACCTTAGTACCCCGAACTTATGCACGGGCAGTTGTAGCACGCCGCGGCAAGGCTGGCCATGGGGACGCCAAGAGTCTCCATGGCCCTTTTTGGCCGAGAGAAGACCAAGCATTCAAGACAAGGCCCCGGCAAGAGGAGCTTGCCGGGCCAAAAAGACAAGGCCCCGGCAAGAGGAGCTTGCCGGGACGACCGAGCCAAAGCATCGAGACCCCGGCAAGTGGAGTTTGCCGGGAAGACCGTTCCAGGCTCAAGGTTACTTCACTAACACGAGACCCTAACAAGAGGGGCTTGCCACGAAGACTAGAAGATTACGTCACAGGAGACACGCCTCGGCGCTATATGCGCCCCGGCGGGGCCCGGGGAGCGACAAGCTTCAGAGCCCGGCAAGCTCCCTGGCCCGGCAAGGTCAAGACCCCGGCAAGGCACTTGCCGGGGAGAGTTGTGCTGTGTGCCCGCGCTCCAGCTCATCGAACCACGCGTCGCGCCTGGGGCGTTCCAGGGACGCGTGGCGGGTGGCTGTGCAGCCTGGGGGACACGGTGGCACTCCGCGGTGATGAAGCCATCGCCGTGGCAAACGGAGACGCAAGGGCGGGCGCTTTTGGGGTCGACGGCGACGGGCATTAAATGCTCTTGTCCCCCACTGTCAAAGTAGGTAGCGACCACTATTCACGCACTGTAGCTCCACTATTCCCGCACTGTTACAACTACCACCCCTTTTACATTTTTGTCCTTTCTCCTACGTTGACATCTGTCAGTGACCCCTTGCACTATAAAAGGAGGCCCA
>NC_057797.1:21619314-21620564 GCF_018294505.1 Triticum aestivum | reverse complement strand
TGGGAGGTTCGGCGTTCGGAACCTAGATCGCTCATACGCTCGGTGTAGCTAGTTCTTCAAGCTCCCGAGCTCTCCAACTCAATACAAACTAAGCAGGAGTAGGGTTTTACGCGTCCACCGCGGCCCGAACCTGGGTAAACCGCCCGTGTGTTCACTACGATCTGCTCTCCGTGCTCCCTCCGCCCTCTTACCGGACAAACAAAGGGGCTCCGGTCCCATAGGTGTTCGTGGAGGATAGTTTCCCCCGACACTCCCGGGGGAGCGCGACTGGTGCCACGACGACCGAGGTCTGTGCGACAGGCCTCACCTGGATGAAGATCGACGCTTCAGCATTAAGCTAGAGGAGACCTTGAATGTTGAAACGGTACGCAACGACGAGAAGTGTTATTTTTCGTAATTAAGCACGACTTCAAATATTTCAACATGTACTTTTCATCTTTTACAATTCGACTAGCTTATCCCATGCCATGCAAGACGCTATATCTTGGAGAGGATGGGTTTTGAAGACCATGAAAGTTTCGAAACAAAGAAAATTCACCTAAGGACCCATCATGGTGTGGATTTTGAAGTAAAGCTGTACAATTTTGAGAGCATAACCCATTTTGGTTGCAAAAAATGGGAAGCACTTTGAAAGATGTATGGTTTTGATGAGGGTATGCTTGTCACCATGGATCTTGGTGATCCTGAAATCGAGCAACACAATATGGACATTTGGGTCCTTATTTATACGCCTCCAGTTCTACCGCTATGTGAGTTTCTCAAACATAGTTATTAGCTAATTTATATTGTTTATTTCAAAATAGTTGACAGCTTATTTCCATTGACAACTTATTTTGATTGTTCAAATAATGTGCGGAACATGGTAGACAAAACAGACTACACCGATGGCTCCGAATTAACTTATTAGGAGAAAAATCATCTGGTCGGATTTTGTACTGATATTGAGAATTACAATATCTACAATCAAACTCCTCAACATTATGGTCAATACGTGCCATGATACGTCTCCAACTTATCTATAATTTTTTATTGTTCCATGCTATATTATCTTCTGTTTTGGAAACTATTGGGCTTTATTATTCACTTTTATATTATTTTGGGGACTAACCTATTAACCGGAGGCCCAGCCCAGAATTGCTGTTTTTTGCCTATTTCAGAGTTTTGCAGAAAAAGAATATCAAACGGAGTCCAAACGGAATGAAACCTTCGGGAACGTGATTTTTGGAACGAACATGATCCAGGAGACTTGG
>NC_057797.1:21594099-21618957 GCF_018294505.1 Triticum aestivum | reverse complement strand
CGGAGCTCCGCCGGAGGGGGCATCGATCACGGAGGGCTTCTACATCAACACCATAGCCTCTCCGATGAAGTGTGAGTAGTTTACCTCAGACCTTCGGGTCCATAGTTATTAGCTAGATGGCTTCCTCTCTCTTTTTGGATCTCAATACAATGTTCTCCCCCTCTCTCATGGAGATCTATTCGATGTAATCTTCTTTTGCGGTGTGTATGTTGAGACCGATGAATTGTGGGTTTATGATCAAGTTTATTTATGAACAATATTTGAATCTTCTGAATTCATTTATGTATGATTGGTTATCTTTGCAAGTCTCTTCGAATTACAAGTTTGGTTTGGCCTACTAGATTGATCTTTCTTGCAATGGGAGAAGTGCTTAGCTTTGGGTTCAGTCTTGCGGTGTCCATTCCCAGTGACAGTAGGGGCAGCAAGGCACGTATTGTATTGTTGCCATCGAGGATAACAAGAAGGGGTTTTTATCATATTGCATGAATTTATACCTCTACATCATGTCATCTTGATTAAGGCATTACTCTGTTCTTATGAACTTAATACTCTAGATGCATGCTGGATAGGAGTTGATGTGTGGAGTAATAGTAGTAGATGCAGGCAGGAGTCCGTCTACTTGTCTCGGACGTGATGCCTATATACATGATCATACCTAGATATTCTCATAACTATGCTCAATTCTGTCAATTGCTCAACAGTAATTTGTTCACCCACCATAAAATACTTATGCTCTCGAGAGAAGCCACTAGTGAAACCTATGGCCCCCGGGTCTATCTTCATCATATTAATCTTCCAACACTTAGTTATTTTCGTTGCTTTTTACTTTGCTTTTATTTTACTTTGCATCTTTATTATAAAATACCAAAAATATTATCCTATCATATCTATCAGATCTCACTCTCGTAAGTGACCTTGTAGGGATTGACAACCCCTTATTGCGTTGGTTGCGAGGATTTATTTGTTTGTGTAGGTGCGGGGGACTCGCGCGTAGCCTCCTATTGGATTGATACTTTGGTTATCAAAAACTGAGGGAAATACTTACACTCCTTCTCATGCGCGAGGGTGGCGCGCGACACCCAGCCGAGCAAAACTGTGCCCCCAGATAGAGCCTCCATGGAGGTGGCTCGCTCACGGTGGCGCGCTGTGGCGGATGATTAGTGGTGGAGCTACTGCATCTGGACGCGGCGCTACAACACCTCAGATCGGCGGCGATTTTGAGAGGTTTGGTGGGCCAGTTAGCTGTGAGTGTGGTTAGCTCTCTGGTCAGATCTGATCTGGCCAGAGTGGCTTGCCCGCTCCGTGGCGGCGGAGATCGGTGGTGGTCTATTCGCATGATGCGACATGGAGGATCGTCGAGCGGATCCGGCTGAAAACCTTGTTCTTGGCTTGTTGCCAAGACCAAGGACGGCGGCACTATTTTACGTCATTACCTTCTTGAAGGCATCACCGTGGACAAGCTCCAGACCTCTATCCACTACCTCCGGGGGAAACCCTAGATCAGTAGATTGGATGAGAGCGGCACTCTGTTGTCATTTCCCCCTTGGGGGCATCATTCTTGGAGGTGTACACGGGCTCGAGGGACTAGTGGACGGCTTCTTTGGTGGAGTGGTGCTTCTTTGGTGGAAACAGTAGCTTGATGGCGGCAGATCTCGGCGGCATGGCACAGTGGAGACTTGGCATCCGATGCAAGGAGATGGACTCACGCAGGAGGAGGATGCTGTCTGGCTTCATGGTGGCATCGATTGAAGAGAGGCCTGCCAAGGTCGGTGTGTTAGTTTCTGCTCTGGAGATGGATTGGTGGAAGACGGCAGCGATGACTCATGAGAGTGTGTCAAACTGGTTTGTACTCACAAACCCAGTATGTGGCTCAGTTGGGGCCTCCGGATTTAGATGTTATACTTTGTCGCGATGTCTCTTTAGTGGTTAGGAGTAGCGACAATTGTTGCTAGGATAGTGGCTTTGGACAAACTGATTGTACTATTTTATAAGGTCTTTGTGAGTAATTAATAAAATAGCTGCTTGCATCGCCCAGATGCAGAGGCCGGGGGTAATCCTCCTTTCAAAAAAACACTTGATAAATTGAAAAGTCTAGGAAATTGCTGATAATTTGGTCCAGAAGTTTGTCTAATATTCTGTAGCCATTCAGGCTATAAATGTCGTAATCTTATGCTATGGCATTATACAAGAATACAATCTTTCTCTATGGCACTCTAGAAGAATATATGCAATTCGCAACTTATGAATAGAAATGGTAGATCAATCCAAAAAGGTCATGTCATCAAGCTAATGTCTCGCCAGAGCATATACTGGAAGCATAAAACAACTTACTTTAAGATGGCTTAAGGTGAGAGATGAAAATACAAAGTTTTCAGGCCAAAGCGACAACCAAACATATAAAGAATCATATGTCCTCTCCACAAGATGAGCAAGGACCGATTCCGGATGATCATTAGACAAAATCTGCAATGCTTTGGAGGAAATTTGAAGAAAGGGTGGGTTCTTCTCAGCCTACTAATATGCTCTTTGATTTAGAATCCCTAGTTCAAGGATGTGAAGAGCTCCATTATTTTGAAGAGTATTTTAAAGAAGAGGAAACTAATGATATGGTTAAGAATATGCCTGGTGACAAAGTACCATGCCTTGATAGCTTCAGTGGGGCTTTCCTCAAAGTATGTTGTAATATTATCACCCATATTTCCACAAGTTAATTTAAGACTTTTATCATGGCGAAGTCATGCTTTAGAGTATTAATTCATCTTTTTGTACTCTCATCCCAAAGAAGAACAATAAGGAAAGCGCCACTGATTTTACACCAATTTCTTTGCTCAGACATTCGTAAAAAACGATCACTAAACTCCTTGACAACATGCTTCAGAAAGTGATCCTTGAATTGGTGCACACAAATCAGTATGGTTTTCCCAATCCAGATATATACATTACTTCTTGGCTTCGACCTTCTAATATCTGTAGTACTGCCATCAGTCCAAGAAGGAGACCATTGTATTAGAGTTGTATTTTGGTAAGGCCTTTGACATGACATTTCATAGTGCCATATTGGAGATACTGCATGCAAAGTGCTTTCACATGGTATTCCAGGAAAGGAATTCCAATGTAAAAGAGGAGTTAGACAAGTTGAACCTCCTAATAGCATTGTCTTTAGCCGGTTCTTAGAACATGACTAGCCAGCTCACTAAAGCCTCTCGGCACAAGAATAAATTCCTACAAGTGGAAAAGTTGATACTACCATTGGAGTCTCGCAGAACCAAACCAGCTCCAGCACCATCCACAACATAACACCCGTCCGAATTTAATTTGACCCATCCAGCCAGTGGTGCTGCCCATGGCGAGGTTTCCACACTCTGAACCGGTCACGTGTGTAGCTGCTAGCTTCTCGCTCCTTGTTGGTTACCCCAAGTGGAAGGTTTGAGATGCAGTGTAGCGGAAGTTTTTCCCTTGGCAAAGATACCAAGGATCGAATCCCCTGAGACTCCCAGTTTCAACAAGAAGGTGTTAATCGCTAACGGCACCGGATATTAGCAATCAACGTGGACCTGCACACAGATACAAATAACTTTGCTCCCAACGAGTACAGAGAGGTTGTCAATCCCTCCGGCCTTGTCGTTTACAAACGATCAAACGCAAGTGATAATAGTGATAGGTATTGCTGCAAATAGTAAGTAAAAGCAGAAAGTAAATAGCGATGTGATCAATGATGGTAATATGGACCGGGGTCCCATGATGTTCACTAGTGATGTCTCTCTCCCAAAAGACGATAAAACAACCATGTGAGGTAAACAAATTACAGCTGGGCAATTGACAGAATTATGTGCGCAAACCAATGCTAACTATATTGCAAGAAAGGTAGAGGTTCAAAGCATGGGCAGTACGCCAAGGTAAGTAGACCGAAATCCATCTGCATCTACTACTAATCATCCACCTTGAGATATCTATCCAGAACATCTCGCTGGTATTAAGTTGCGAGCCCCACCCATAGTGTAAACTCAAAGCAACAGACAACTGCATTAAAATAACTTTGCGTAAAGTAAACAATCGTTGCACCCGCGGGCACAAGCACCGTTGTTTTCCCCCTTGTGGCAACAGCACATCCCCTAGACTCATGTTTCTGTCACTCAAGCTAGTCATCGAGGGGCATGAACCCACAATCAAGCATAACGTTCCCTCTTGGAGTCACTACCTACTACTTGGCCAAAGCAATAAACAGCAACGGAGAACATGCAAGAATTACTTACGAACATAAATATAAAAGAGGTAAATCAAATATATTACTCAAACACAATCTGAATATAATCTCACAATCCATCGGATCCCAGCAAACTCATCATAGCAACAGCATAAGAATTACATATGTGCCTCGATCATGTAGGGCAGCTCACGAGGTCTAATTAGTGAAGCACAAGAAGGGGAGGAGAACATCACATAGCTACTGGTCATGGACCCATGGTCCAAGGGAGACTACTCACGCATCATCCGGGAGGCGTCCATGGTGGTGGAGAAGCTCCCGGTGGTGATCCTCCCCTCCGGCAGGGTGCCGGGAAGAGTTCTCCTGGCGCTCCCGATCTTGGAAGCGCGGCGGCGGCGGAATAGAGATGAGATCGCGAAAAAGGGTTCCCCTCTCGAGGGTTTCGGGACGCGTGTTAAATATAGGCCGAAGCGTGGCGTCAGAGGAGACCTGGGGGGCCCAGGCGCCCCCTCGGCGCGGCCTGGAGGGGGGCCGCGCCACCAGGGCGCCTGGAGCCCTGGTGGCCCCCTCCAGCTCTCCTTCGGGTTCCTGGAAGTTTCCGGAACGCTGATTTTTTATATATTTGTTCCGGAATTTTTCTGGCAGTTTTCGTAATGGAAAAACCTGAAATACAAAAACAGCAGAAAACAGAAACTGGCACTGGGGTGCACTGAGTTAATAGGTTAGTCCAAATATGATCAAAAGTGTATGGAAGTGTATAAATATCATAGCAATATCACCCAAAAGAGGCATGGAGCAAGCAGAAATTATAGATACATTTTGGACGTATCAACATCCCCAAGCTTAATTCCGGCTCGTCCTCGAGTAGGTAAACGATAACAAGAATAATTTCTGTGGTGACATGCTATTAACCATATAGGACTTTTTAATAGTCACATGACAAAAGCTTACAGAGACAATGATTCCGTAGTAATTAAGTCGCCTTGTGCGAAAATCACAAAGAACTGAAAGTTTTTCAACATGGTACTGAAACATCAAATAGATATGTAATGAGCATGGTGTGCAAATATAATAAAGTGATATCTCGCTTGCCCCCTTTAGTGAAGCAAAACATAAATGCAGGGGCACCTCCAAGGTTTAAGTGACGACTAGATACAATGATTTCAGAATAAACGATATCACAATCATACAAAAGACAAAGCTACTTTGGGACAATGCACATTACACTCAAAATGACAATCATGCTCTCAGTAGTTGGTGCTTTTAAAAGAAGGTGGAGACTCTCGAACCGTGGCTTTTGTTGGCAAGGTTTAAAACCCGTAGTCGGAAACAAAGACAAAGCATGTACCAGAGCTCTTGATTTTAAAAAAATAGAGGTAATAATTATTATTTTTTGGATATGCATGTTTTGTCAATGAATGCTAGAAGATAACCCAATTACTTCTTGAGCTGGACAAGTTTCGAGGAATGGCTCCCGAATGAGGACTATCACATCCTCTTAATCGCCTTTGTTTATCACTGCCAAAGTTTTCTGATTTCTCATGAACAAAGCGTGAAGGAGGGTTCGTTTGTTATATTAATTTTTAATGAGCCGGGTGCACTCTATGCCAGTTCCTTCTCATATTATGGTTTGCACATTATACATGCAATCCCGGGGTGAAGCTTGTCCAACTTAAAAAGATCATTAATTAACTACTACTTCCTCATGAACTAAAACAGAGGCACAAAATAGGAATGTTTTATTTGAATAATTTCGAGATGGCACATGAAAGTCTTCGTTAGGAATGGCAGGTAAATACCATGTATAGGAAGGTATGGTGGACTCATATGGCATAACTGGTTTAAAGGATTTTGGATGCACAAGCAGTCAGTCCGCTTAGTACAGGCGAAGGTTAGCAAAAGACTGGGAGCGACCAACTAAGAGAGCAATGACGGTCATAATCATGCAGAGCGACAAAGCAACATTGAATCAGGCATGGAAGTTATATCGCTACTCAGAAATAAAAGATCATCAAGGCTTGACAGACTTTCTTTACTGTCTTAAATATGCGTGAGCATACGCCAAGTCAATCAAAATAAATTCTCGAAGGAAGATATCACTAAACCATACCACATCATATTCAAACAAATCATGTTGGTACTCCAATAACATATTGGAAAGCCTCCAGCTATTTGAAACTAACCATAAGTAAACATGAATTACCAAGCAACATCATGCACGTAGCATCTTTATCATAGACATATCCACCAATGCAACAGAAGCAAACTCTCTTAATAAGACAATCATGATAATAAAGAGAGTTCAAGCAACCAACTAAACAAAAGGTCTTTAAAAAGATAAGCATGAAAACTAAAAGCTAAGCATGATAGTAGCTATTGAAAGACAAAGAACACACACAGCAAAGATAGACATGAAAATTCCATGTTATGTTCTAGGTAGAAGTGGAGCGTGTTTCTCTCCCACATAAAGAAAGCTGAGTTCCGACTCGTTATGAAAAGCTAAGGAAAACTAAAAAGGAAACTAAAAGTAAGACGCTCCAAGCATAGCACATAACACATGAAGTGATAAAAATATAGTGGAACGAAAGACGAACTGATAATGTTGATGGAGAAGGGGATGCGTGGGGGCATCCCCAAGCTTAGACGCTTGAGTCTTCTCGAATATTTCTTGGGGGTGCATGGGGGCATCCCCAAGCTTGAGCGTTTGACACTCCTGAATCTTTTCATCATCTTCCCTCGCACACTTGAAAACTCCCTTCATACATAACTCATCATAATCTGATTAGCGAGGTTAGTACCCATAATAGTATAATTGTTCCTTGCTGGAAATAAAGATATTATTGAAAGTCTACTGTTTCTCAAGATTGCCAAAAGTTTTTTGCAAAGAAAAAGCAAGCTCAAGGCTCGCAAAATGAAGGAAAGGCAAAACAGGAAAGAATCTGTGAAAAACAGACCAGCAGGCAGTAAATGATTTTTTCGGGGCACTTCTGCAACTCCAATCAAAAAACTCAGAACAGACGCCCGAAAGACAATTGTATAGAGCACGGTGTAGAAAAAATACAGACCAAAAAGATGAACTGGTGATTTTATACGAATTTTTCTGTGCGAGGACAGAATCTGTTTCCTGAACAGCACGTCACAACTCTTGATCTTTCTTGCAGTCAGAGGCTACACTTGGCACAAAGCTGAAAAGTAATGATACAATGATGATGCTACTGTAGTAACAACATCAAGACACAACAAAAGAAAAATGAAATTTTATTCATTGTGGGTTGCCTCCCAAAAGCGCTTTCTTTTATGCCTTTAAGCTAGGCATAATGCAAAGAGATCAAGTCTTATCAAGAGTAAGAGAATAGCTAGCCCGTGTAACGGACTCAAACGGTAACTTAATCTTATTTCGAGGGAAGTGTTCCATCCCTTTCTTGAGAGGAAATTGGAATCTTATATTCCCCTCTTTCATGTCAATGATGGCACCAACGGTGCGAAGAAGAGGACGTCCCAAAATGATTGGACAAGAAGGTTCACATTCAATGTCCATAATAGCAAAATCAACGGGAACATAATTATCATTGACAATAATAAGAACATCATCGATCCTCCCCAAAGGTTTCTTTATGTAAGAATCAACAAAACGAACACCAAAAGAACAAGATTCAAAAGGTTTCAGTTTAAGCATATCATATATTCTTTTGGGCATAACGGAGGTACTAGCTCCAACATCACATAAAGCATAGCAAGAGAAGTCATTCAATTTAATTTTAATCATAGGATCCCAACCATCTTCTAGCTTTCTAGGTATGGAGGCTTCTACTCTAAGTTTCTCCTCCCTAGCTTTGATGAGAGCATTAGTGATATGCTCTGTGAAGGCAAGGTTAAGCGTGCTAGTGCGAGGATCTCTAGACATCTTGTGAAGGAAATCAATAACTTCGGTAAGAGTGCAATTATCAAAATCAAGGTCACTACTATCAAGTAAAGTGGTAGTGGTGTCCTTTAGGCTCACTTGTTTGGTAGTTTCTATGTTCATAGCATCACCATTAGTAGGTCCAATGGGACCAGGAGTGCGTTGGGTGCTAAGAGTTTGGGTATCCTCAACAACTTGGATAGTAGCAACAATGTGGTGGGTAGGAAGGCTCTTAATTCTATCTTCTTCCTCCCTTTCTCTAGCCCATCTCTCTTTAAGTTTAGCCAACATCCTAACGTTTTCATTAATTTGCACTTGAATAGCATTCATAGGAGTGACCTTCCTCTCCTCAAGAGGAGAAGTTCTAATTTTAAGCAATTCTACCTCATGGGCTAAATTGTCTACCTTCGATGAGAGATCATCTAGTTTGTTTAGTTTCTCTTCTACACTCTTATTAAAGGCTTTTTGGGTAGTGATGAAATCTTTAAGCATAATCTCTAGTTCAGTAGTGGAGTTCTTGGTGCTAGGATAAGCATTGTTGTTACCATAAGAATTAGAGGGGAACGGTCTAAGATTGCTACCAAAATTACTCCTATAAGCATTATTATTAAAATTGTTTCTAGAGATAAAGTTCACATCTACTTGTTCTTGAGCAATCAAAGAATTTAAAGGAACATCACGAGGATCAACAGAAGATTGCTTCGAAAGTAGAGACATGATCAAGTCAACTTTTTCATTTAGGGAGGAAATATCCTCGACAGAGTTTACCTTCCTACCTGTTGGAGCGCGTTCGGTGTGCCATTGGGAATAGTTGGTCATCATCTCATCGAGAAGCTTCGTGGCAGCACCAAGTGTAGTTGACATAAAAGTTCCTCCCGCGGCCGAATCCAACAAGTTCCGCGAGGTAAAGTTCAAGCCTGCATAAAAAGTTTGGATAACCATCCAAGTAGTCAAACCATGAGTAGGGCAGTTCTTGACAAGAGATTTCATGCGTTCCCAAGCTTGGGCAACGTGTCCATTATCCAATTGTTTAAAACTCATTATGTTACTTCTTAGTTGGATAATTTTAGCAGGTGGATAATATTTTCCAATAAAAGCATCTGTGCACTTGTCCCATGAATCTATACTATTTCTAGGCAACGACTGAAACCAAATTTTAGCTCCTCCTCTCAAGGAGAAAGGAAAAAGCTTAAGCTTAACAATATTACCATCTATTTCTTGGTACTTTTGCATATCACAGAGTTCAACAAAATTGTTTAAGTGTAAAGCAGCATCATCTCCAGCACCGGAGAATTGATCTTTCATGACTAAGTTCTGCAAAGCAGGTTTAATTTCATAAGAAGGTGCTGAAGTGGCAGGAGTAGTGATAGGTGTGCAGATAAAGTCATCGTTGTTATGACTAGTGAAGTCACACAACTTGGTGTTCTCGGTGGAACCCATAGCAACAAGTAAGCAAGATAACTATTTTTGTGATTTTCGATAAAAGACACTAAAGCAAAAACTGAAAGGTAAACTAACAAGACTAAAAACAAAGGTAAAAGATAGCGTGCAACTCCCCTATCTCGAAGAGTGGAGTCCCCGGCAACGGCGCCAGAAAATACTCTTGCTAGCTTCTCGCTCCTCGTTGGTTACCCCAAGTGGAAGGTTTGAGATGCAGTGTAGCGGAAGTTTTTCCCTTGGCAAAGATATCAAGGATCGAATCCCCTGAGACTCCCAGTTTCAACAAGAAGGTGTTAATCGCTAACGGCACCGGATATTAGCAATCAACGTGGACCTGCACACAGATACAAATAACTTTGCTCCCAACGAGTACAGAGAGGTTGTCAATCCCTCCGGCCTTGTCGTTTACAAAGGATCAAACGCAAGTGATAATAGTGATAGGTATTGCTGCCAATAGTAAGTAAAAGCGGAAAGTAAATAGCGATGTGATCAATGATGGTAATATGGACCGGGGTCCCATGATGTTCACTAGTGATGTCTCTCTCCCAAAAGACGATAAAACAGCCATGTGAGGTAAACAAATTACAGCTGGGCAATTGACAGAATTATGTGCGCAAACCAATGCTAACTATATTGCAAGAAAGGTAGAGGTTCAAAGCATGGGCAGTACGCCAAGGTAAGTAGACCGAAATCCATCTGCATCTACTACTAATCATCCACCTTGAGATATCTATCCATAACATCTCGCTAGTATTAAGTTGCGAGCCCCACCCATAGTGTAAACTCAAAGCAACAGACAACTGCATTAAAATAACTTTGCGTAAAGTAAACAATCCTTGCACCCGCGGGCACAAGCACCGTTGTTTTCCCCCTTGTGGCAACAACACATCCCCTAGACTCATGTTTCTGTCACTCAAGCTAGTCATCGAGGGGCATGAACCCACAATCAAGCATAACGTTCCCTCTTGGGGTCACTACCTACTACTTGGCCAAAGCAATAAAATGCAACGGAGAACATGCAAGAATTACTTACGAACATAAATATAAAAGAGGTGAATCAAATATATTACTCAAACACAATCTGAATATAATCTCACAATCCATCGGATCCCGGCAAACTCATCATAGCAACAGCATAAGGATTACATATGTGCCTCGATCATGTAGGGCAGCTCACGAGGTCTAATTAGTGAAGCACAAGAAGGGGAGGAGAACATCACATAGCTACTGGTCATGGACCCATGGTCCAAGGGAGACTACTCACGCATCATCCGGGAGGCGTCCATGGTGGTGGAGAAGCTCCCGGTGGTGATCCTCCCCTCCGGCAGGGTGCCGGGAAGAGTTCTCCTGGCGCTCCCGATCTTGGAAGCGCGGCGGCGGCGGAACAGAGATGAGATCGCAAAAAAGGGTTCCCCTCTCAAGGGTTTCGGGACGCGTGTTAAATATAGGCCGAAGGGTGGCGTCAGAGGAGACCTGGGGGGCCCAGGCGCCCCCCCGGCGCGGCCTGGAGGGGGGCCGCGCCACCAGGGCGCCTGGGGCCCTGGTGGCCCCCCTCCGGCTCTCCTTCGGGTTCCTGGAAGTTTCCGGAACGCTGATTTTTTATATATATTTTACGAAATTTTTCTGGCAGTTTTCGTAATGGAAAAACCTGAAATACAAAAACAGCAGAAAACAGAAACTGGCACTGGGGTGCACTGAGTTAATAGGTTAGTCCAAATATGATCAAAAGTGTATGGAAGTGTATAAATATCATAGCAATATCACCTAAAAGAGGCATGGAGCAAGCAGAAATTATAGATACGTTTTGGACGTATCAGTAGCAAACTGTCATAACAAATGACAATTTTTCCTTTGAGAGGGTCAACAGCTGAACTCATATTGATTGCTATTAAGGACTCAAGATAGATGACAATGACTTTTTTGGATTCTTCAGGTGGGGGCGGCTTCTTTAGATGAACTATCTCATACCAAAGGAACCAATAAAGCCAAAGTGTCGTGAGCAGCATGCTTATTTCAGTCCCATTATAGGGGTTCTAGCACATGGAATAGCGATTCCTTCCCAACATGCAGAGGTGAGCGCCTGCGTGGAAGGACTATCCTTGGCAATGCAGAGGAGTGATCTCCCGGTTATTATTGAGATCGACTGATCACTCTCAGTTAAGATATTCCATGGACGAGACCAAGATGGATCGATTTATGCTTCTTTCAGTTGAAGTGTCACCTCGTGTCTGTTCATGAAAATTATATTACTCATGTTAGCCTCTTACAAAACAAGGTTAGCGATAGCCTAGGAAACTTTGCTCATACTGAGGCTAGAGCAATGAGTTGGATAGGCTCAGGTCCCTCTACTGGGGCTGCGATAGCCTCTGCTGATTGTGACTTGTTGGTGGTTGAGGAATACAAAATTTTCACTTGAAAAAAAAGCTCACTGAAGCCATTGTGATGAAGCATGTGTAGATGTCCATGTCATGCAATATGGCGATGACACCATTCTGGTGCCAACTACCTTTGAGATCCAACTCCAACATATAAAGAATCTGTTCATGCATTTTGCTTCTCACACATGCTGGAATGTTAAGTACATCAAGTGGGTTATAGTGCCAATTAATGTTCCTTCACCAAAAATGCAATGTACTTGTTAATATTCTTGGTTGTCAGCAAGGCTCATATCATTTCATTTATTTGGGTCGAACACTTCATGTTAGTAAACCCAAATCGGAGGATTTTATCCCTTTCTTTGCCTTTCTATCTTATTATTGTGGGAAACAACATATATTCAAAGCTTCAGTCCTGAGTTTGTCAATGCTCACGGCCCCCATGTGTCAGATATTGTTGATCCAATCACCGCAATGGGTTGTTAATCTCGTGCCCACATTTCTTACCCACACTACTAAAAAACACATCATAGCAGACTGACCATTAACATGCTATCATCGTTGGACAACTGCTCTAATTGGTCAGCACTGACGGTACATTGGATGACCCATCACCAGTAACCGAGGTGCCACCCTGACACTCAGGTTCTACACGTTTACTTCTATCCCACATGCCCTTCTTAGTAATAATACATTACATCATCTGTTATGAACTGTAATAATACAATGGACTGGATTGATGAGATGAATGCAAATGTGTGGTTGTGATAAATGATGTATTGATCCGTGATAGATTATTAGTTGTATCATTTGATGTGAATGATTATAGGGCTTACTGCATAATAGAAATTAGTCTAACCCTGGAGTGAACATTACAACTCTATAGAATACAAAACTATTCTATTCGCACAGAAGCGACAAGGATGCTTAATTCTTTCAATAGGTGCTAGGCCTGAATCAACTGAGGAGGGGATTTCTTGAAGTACTAGCAACCGCCTACAATAAGATGGAGTATCAGCTCTAGTTTGGCAATGTCAGAATCGACCAACTGTTAGGTACCAGTGTATACTCATTGTTTTTTTTAATTAGGTAAGTTTGCAAGGTCATGCTTTTTAGACATGTGGAGTGTGCTAAGGGTGGCACTTGCGCGCTTTTCAATTCTTTGATTAGGTGAGTCATCATACCACAAGAAGAGGAAAAAATAGGATTACCATGCCATGCTAGCGTAAATCGAACGGATTTAATTATACAGACATTTGACTAATTATACAATGATATAAATTATTCTCGGGAGTATCATCCAAAGAAATTTATCATATGAAATGAAGCCCAAACGAAATCAATTCATATTGACTGTAAATCGTCAGGTTACAAAAGAATTTATAAAAGAAACAATACATATGATTAATAAATATCCATTGGAAATGTTTGAGAAGACATATTAGATAATTATGCAAAGGTCATACATAGAGAGATTCTAACAGAAAATATAAGACTACAATGCCCATTTATCAAAATGTAAATGCTATCTTAAATCAAACATATTATGGCCATTTGACTGAACGATCGTATGGAAATGATAGAAAATATTATGTGAAGTTGGATAACATAAAATTTCTGTTAAGAAAGGAAGTGCAGTGGAATACTTAACTAAGATCAGACCGACTGTGAATCCTACGTACAAAACCGGACATTCCACAACGGGGATAAATCGTAAGGATTATGTACAAATCCTGAACTAACAAACAATCGATTTATATAGTTGTACATATATTATCGGTTTGTACCCAGATAACATGGATTGCATTCCTGGAAACATAAAATGGATGACACAGTACCTAGCTTAAGAGAGGAAATAGAAATAGAATAGTCCATCCAACTGAAATCTTCCTGTATTCTCAGTGTTTGTAGTACACTGATTCACGAAGAAGGTTCTGTTATACATGTACCAGGAATAAATCGATCTTGAGAAATTGATAAATAAACTAAAAGGTTTACATGATCGAACTGGAATTAATTAACAACTGAGAGAAAATTGTTCAGTAGCAAACGATAGCCATACGTTCGCCGAAATCAAAATAAACAGACCAAATCTCGCATCATTTGAGCACACACTTCCCAGAGTTCTACTAGTAACTAGGACACTCTCAGGGCGTTCCTGGCGTCATCCACCGGAGAAAAATGCTCCGATTCCTGATGTCCTTGTGGTCCTGCAGTTGTGTAAGGGTGCCCTCTGTGAGGTTCACCTGGAACACTGCATTGCACACGGCTAGGTTGCCGGCATGGCTCTCGAACCTACGAACCACCAGCAGCATCCCTGCGTATGTGGATGGCACCAGGTAGGACCTCAGGTTTAAGTGTAAGTGACCAGTAGCCTGCTGCTGCGTGGCCGCGTACACGAAGTGAGGCTGCGGGTGGAGCTCCAACCTGAGGACGTCCCCTGAGCGAGTAGGGACGTAGAAGCTGCCGCCCAGGGAGAGGCTGCCATCGCTGTCCAACATCGTAAGCTCGGTGCCGTCCCCCTCGTCTTGGGCGAAGAAGAATTGCCACTGCCACATGGAGTCGCCGGGCTTGGCGTAGAGGACCACGTCAGCGGACCACGCTGCCACAAGGAGCACCACGGTGGGCGTGGCAGCTTCGCCGTCGCCGTCGACGTCGTAGATCATTCCTACGGCCTTGAGGCCTTGTGAAATAAGTGTTGTGTGGAGATTGGGTAGGCCGGCGACGGCTCTGGTCACCGGGTTGCACAGGCGCAGCTTCTGCATGCCCCGGCCTGAGGGTGAGGCGAAGAGCAGGCAGCCCTCGGCGCAGGCAAGGACCTGCCCGTACAGGCGAGGGATCTTGACGCCGATGAAGGCGCCGGTGAGGACGTTCACGAACCTGGTTTGCTCACCTTGGGCTTGGACGAGCATCTTCCAGTGCCGTGGGAAGAAGCGCGGATTCATGCCCATGAGCTTCGGGGCCGTGACGGCCTCCCTCCACGGCTTGACGGTTCTCAGGCGGACGAAGTCCGTCACGTCGCTGCGCAGCAAGATCTCGGCCACCTTGCGTACGAGGTCGTTCGGGAGGTCGTCCCAGTTCCCCTCATCGGTCGTTGGGATGATACTGCAATTCGATTCAGCGGATGAGATCCAAACACGCATGCACACAACATATTCTATTCACTAGATGAGATCTAACAAAATGGAATCAGCCGAGAGAGATTATATCAACAAGGCAACAAGGAAATAGATCCACAAGCAAGAACGTCCAACTAATTTACGGACCTTTCATGGCCGCTGGCGTCGTCGCCGGGAATGTCAATCTCTGGTTCCGTGGTGGAGGCGGCGGCGGCTACAGGGGGCTTCTCGACCAGTCCCATGGTTGGTGGCGCCTGGGGTTTAAGGCTGGCGGCTTGGAGATGGCCGGGGTGCAATGGATCAATTTATACGGTGGCGGCCATGTAGAAATGGAAAGGAGGAATGAGCCAAAACGCGGAGAATTGAAGATGGTACGAACAGCACACCGCCACCTGTGTGACTTAATTTCTCGTGAGAATTGCTTCGCCCTCAACCGTTAGATGCCTATCCTACGGCCTGTCTAACTTCTACTCATGATTCGCTGGAAACTTCTACGCGCCAGGAAAACCGATCAAAGCAGAGACAGGTCGGACCATGCTGTACAAGTGATAAAAACTTTCCTAAAGTGACAATCTATAGGTTTCCTTTCTCCTTTTGATTTAAAAATACATTATTTCTCTCTTTTGCGCGCGCTAAATCAATTCTAGGACTATTTCAGATGCATTTCGATGGGCAGCGAGCCCAATGAAAGAATAGTATAAAAACATGTGTTTTGAGAATTTCTATCTGCGACCGAGTGGGTAGCTACCTCAAAAAACAATCAACAACTGAAAAAATAAAATTTCTATCTGCGAGTCCAGAAGTGTTCCCAATATATTTGATCATTGGTTGGATGGTATTTTATATAGTTTCAAAACGCTAATAAGGGGAGCGTATGCCCTATTTTGCTCCCTTCGGTTATGTAGAAATTATTTGGTTTTTAATGACAAAAATGCTTCTCATCTGCATGTTATTTTTAGTTGTACACGCTCGGTTCATACATGGTCTACGCTACAACGACCGGGGACCAACCACTATTTAAGGCGGTGTGTACGCGGTTGGAGTAGATGGCTATGAACGTTTTTATTCCCAACATGGATGGCAGCATAACCTCCGGATCAATCCACTTCCGCTTTCAACATAGGCATAGTGTTGGTCTATATAGGAGTCTACAATGGTCGATTTATCGGTTTTTTTACATTTTCTATTGTTGGACTTTTGATGTTTGGTTATGTGCGTCCTAGTTATGCAAATGCCAGGTGTTACTTATAATATTTTGTATCTGCTTTACGCTACATCTGAGATAATAAAATTGTTCTTTACAAAATATTAATTTCTATCAAAGAAGCCAGCTTTAAAAAGCTTTGGACGAAGTATTTTTTCCTATGACCCCTGTTTGAAATGTTGATTTGCATAATTTCCTGGGGCATGAAGCTTCAACTTTGTTTGACGAGCAAGTCGTGGAGAGTTCAAGTTTTTTCCCCAGAAAAAAATAAAAAAATTGAAGAGTTAGAGTTTAAAAGGTTTTAGATTTTTTTTTCTGAAAAATGGTTAATTTTATTGGATTAAAATGAAGTATCAATAGAATAAAAACACGAGAGCACACACCCAGCCTCTGCAAAGATAGGATGGATAGAGCCAACACCAACACACACAAAAAACACGCAAACAAATAGCAATGTCGTATAATCCCAAATATATGCATGGGCAAGAAAAATAAATAAAGAAAAATTGTCTGAGCACCAACCATCTCCGCACCATATCGGCAAACTAAAGGTAAGACCATATCCGCACCAACCATCTGAAGACACCATATCGATGACGAAGATTTTCAAGAGCCACTACAAGAAATCTGTTAATACGTGACGGATCTAGTCCGTCACAAATCGGTCGAAAACTGTCATGCGTGCCGTCCATGACGGATTTAGAATCCATCATGTATATCGCGTCATAATTTGGCATCGTACCTTCCATGACGGTTTTGACTGTCATGGATCTGCCTTAAGCCCGTCCAAGCCCAGACTAGGCCCAATCCTTCATGACGAAACAAACCATCATGGACCAAGGCCACGTAGGATTTTTAATTCAACAACTAGAATGATGTGGCTGCCTACGTGTATGCTACTTTCCGTCACAGAAACCGTCACGGATTTAGGATCAAATTAAATTTGGTATGCTTCATTTCTTTCGGCCCAATTTGAGACGAAACACTTTTTAGCATAATGTGGTGCACAAATCATAATGCCAATTTTGGCCCAAGATAGTATTTCCAAAGTGTTATACGTCACACAAATCATTCAATATACAGCCATCCATAGGTATATATGCAACATAGCAGTTTGTAAAATCCTCCATAATATGATAATATACAACATATATTGACAATATATATGTGACAACAAGGTTAGGAACAAGTACAAATGCAATTTACATCAACAACCCATATAAACTACTAAGGTTGTTATTCATGTTGTCGTCGACCCTCCTGCTGGAGGCTACATGTCATGGCAGATTGTGATGGATAGCACCAAGGTAGACCGCTACCCAATCATACCTATCATATTTACAACAACATTAGACATTTTGTAGACATGAATTAATAGTAGAAATATGAGAATTGTAAGAAACTAAAAAAAATAAATTACATGCTTTCCAAAATCCTCAAATCTTTGCTTACAAATGAGAATAAAAAGTATCTAATCAAGTTGATACAAATAAAAATGTGTCAAATGAAAGTCTAATCAAATTGACCTATAATTGACAACGTAATATAAATGTGTCAAATGAAAGTCTAACCAAGTACTATAGCAGCAGCAGTAGAGGCCATACAAATCCGCCAAAAAAAGGCATCATTAATAAATAATATCCATGATGCGAAGCCACTGCTCGTCTACCTGGATGGCGTATGCTTCTAACGTTCATGTCTCAACAAGTTTACACATGAAACTGAATACTTATCAAGGAACTGACAATAGTAAACAACACCTGCTTGCCAAGTGAACCCGAAATGGCATGCAAAATAACTAAGAGCCATGGCACTAATAAATCTATACTAGTGGCAAATGGTTCCGTTAAGAGATACGGAGATAGTGGTTAGGATGTATCAGTTATTGGTCTTAACAACATGCATACTGGGATTACTTTGATTCGAGTGCATACGAACATAAATTTAACCACCAAGATCCATGTGGCACAAGCAAATTAGTTGAAAATCGCATCCTCATGAAATATGCATAACTCTGAACTGGATCAACCAAATAGGTGCATTTCAGTAGCAGTTCAGCTAGGGAATGGAAATGGCAGAGAAATCATAGGAATGGCAGTAGAGAACTAACCCCTGGTTGATCGCGGAGCAGCTCCATCACTACCACCGTTGCTGCCCTCTCAAGCTCTATTGTGTGCCATGCAACGGCACGGCTGTTACGGCACTACCAAACCTGCATCCCAAAAAAAGAGATCATAATCAGACAATTCAAGTGTTAAGTGATCGAAAAAAGAGGAACAACATCAAGAAAAAGATTTAGGATCACTTGCCAGTAGCACTATTGAGGAGGGCGACCTAGGCATGGAGCAAAGGAGTTCAGAAAAAATGTATTGTGCCACTGTGTTGGCAAGTGCTAGCCCAGTTTGTGCCTCAAGACTGATAGACAGTTTGCTAACACGTGGCCTTGGTACTAGTACTTCTAGGTGCACAATTAATAGTAGTACTACTACTCTAAATTGACTCACTAATACATATGCTTAGTACAGAAATTTAATAACAGGTTTAAACCTCTATATTCTAGCTGTAGGACTGCCACACTGTTGTAATTTTCTTCTCAGATTCAGATTAAACTTATTTCTGGAATACATGTTCACCAGGCTGCAGGACACAACAAGGGCAGAAAAAGAAATGCCTAGGGAGAAAACTCTAAACAGAAGATGTCGACATGTTAATACAGTAACAAAAATCTGCGCACCAGGACCTAAGGGGAAATCTAAACCAAATTAGATCTTGATAGAAGGCCCATACCACAGTGCAGCGGGTTATCTCTACTTAGTACCCTGCTGTTAGTCTCTATTTGGTACCCTGCGGTGTACAAGATACAGAGAAAATAAATTTCAGAGAGGAAGCACGCACAAACAAGACACAGGCTGATGAACCAGAGCCCTCGATAGCAATTGCTACCACCTTATTAGCACGCATAGACACACACCATTAAGAGTTAGGGTAGGCAGTAGCCACACTAGGCAATTAAAACTGACACTGTTGGACCTTTCTTTATCAATTATATGATAAATGAAATTGGGAGAGCTGCACGATCCTACTTTCCATTTTCCTTGTTAAAACTTTATTCTTAATATTGCATTCTTTTTCAGAAAATGAAATACGACCTCACCAATACAGAGTATAAATTAGTTGATGAGAAATTGAGAAGATATATACAGTACACAAGGATACAAAACCTGAACTTAATAATCCCAGCTCTACTAGCTGGCTCGGGTATTATGTCCTTTCGCAAAAAGAACTTGCAAATAAATAAATGAAATAGTTGTCTACAGATAGTTTGCTTGAATGAATCAAGCCCAAAAAGACTAACGCCGATCTCAGCAGAATCTACAGGCAGCTAGCAAATATATGATGCGGAGTCAGAGACAAGATGCTAGTTGGTTGTAAGAATAGGAAATAAGTACATAGCATTCATACAATCAGCAGGTCCACCCATGAGCATATGAAATGGAATGTCTTGCGTACACAACATTAGTACTGGATAGGTTTGCAATTATGGTGCGCAATGTCCCAACAGTTATATCTGTATATGTAACCCAGCCAAACAAGATAAGAAAATCATACGCTTAAACTGAACTGAGTTATCATGTATCTCTAATTATTATATAGATACTACAAAGTACACAAAGGACATTAGATATTTCTGAAATCAGGGGAAACTATAACAACAAATAGTAGCATGGCCATCAGAACACAACATAGTTTCTGCATCTGAAATACGCATTACACTGAATCATTGGGAGAAAATTAGAGCATCCACACATGTAGCTAGCTTGACACCAAAACTATTACTGCACACGGCAAATCGATGTTCTATGCTTGCAAGAACCGGGACCTGCTCAGATATATATAGATGAAGACGCTGAGTCAGTCAAAGCACATCATAACAAAAAAAGAAGATGGCAGGAGGAGAGGAAGATCGGGGTTGAGGTGCTCACCTGGGCAAGGAAGGTCCTGCAGTGGTCCAAATGCTGCAGACGAGGTTGCCATAGGATGCACGGCCGCGTCGGAGCCGCGGCAGAGGAGGTCCGGGTCGCAGCCGTGCAGCCCGACGCCCGTGAGAGAACCCAGCTAGGGGTTGCCATCCAGGAGGCGGGGAGAGCATGAGGGCGCGCGGTCTGGAACACAACGGAGTCGTCGGAGACGCGCCGGTGATGGAGGCAACACCATAGCCGAAACCCTAGCCATGGACTCGGGGTCGCCGGCGAGGTGGATCTAGCCGGCCTGGAGGGCTAGGGTTGGAGACCAGCTTGTGTGTGTGCTGTGAGATGGTGAACATCGCCGGAATCGATGGCTGCCGTGAGGGGTCATACGGGAGAGAGAGAGAGAGAGAGAGAGAGAGATTATTTGTGACAGGGATGGATGGATGGGGGATGCGGCTGATCTGGTAGCTGCCGGAGACGCTAGGTGAGAGGAGAGGAGGGGGAGGGACGGTGGCCTGCGGTGGGAGGAGGGGGCGAGGAGGTGGTGGGTGGCGGCGATGAGGAATCGGGAGGGGTTGCGGAGGAGGGAGAGAGGATGAGGGTTAGGGTTAGCGCTTTATATGGGTAAAGGTTAGGCGGGCTTTGGCGGGCTGTACCATGACATCCATGACGGATTTTGAAAATGTCACCAGAAATCCATCATAGATTAACAGGTTTCTTGTAGTGAGCATCACTTTCAGGAAGGGAGCAACGCTCAAGGGCCACCATCATCAGATCCAGCCTGTCAAGGCCGTTTTCACCTAAAAAATAGTCTAAGCAATCCGACCAATGTCTTCAACAAGGTAACGACTTATAACCATCGCCATTGCCAGACTTCAGATCCGTACTTTCACCCCGGAGCTCAATACCAGCTACTCAAGAAGCACCAAAATCAACGTCACAAATGTATTGTCACCACAACTTTTCCATGATCCAAGCAGCTACGACATGCGATTCGGCGCTGCCAATCTTTCCTCTACGTTAAGCCGTCATTCATAGTTTCCATCTCATAGCCGAAGTGAATCATTATATCTGCAAAGATGAACTCCCCGAAGATCTTCCGATGTCCATTGTCACTGTAGAGCCAAAGGAGGTCGCTGCACTATCATAGTGTGCAGCCACCGCCGCTAGGGTTACCAAGATCTGGACCACCATCATCGCCGAGGTACCGCGCACCGACGAGGGGAGACCAAGGCGCCATCTAGGAAAGGCCACCCCAAGTACCACTAGAGGAGGCATACATCCACTGCATCTGCTGGAACAAGTTCACGCGCTGCAGTAGCACCCCAACCAGCGGCCAACCATGCACGCCCCGACCATCACCGCGTGAACCAGCCTCCAGGGACAGCCGCAACCGTGTTTAGCCAGCCGCCGAGCCCCGCCGCAGATCACCAGGATCTCGCGTCCCAGAGCGCGCTGACATACTGCCCGCCTCCGTGCCGACGAGATCCGGGTTGCCACCGCGGAAGGTTTTGAATTAAGGTGTCAAAACATTTGATTGCTCGCTTGATGTACTATCAGTTGGGTGAAGTACTTTGCGGTTTTATGTAAGTGACAACGTTTGTGTATGCCACTACTCTGATCAGTTGGTAGAGAGATTGATAGTTTGTTTAGCCCTCATCATGTTGGCCTATAGCGGTAATTTGAGGCACTAAAATGGCCACGCATGGATGGATGGTCAACATGATGATGGAGAGTGATATTCTGAGTTTGAAGGATAGGATGGACTGTTGACAAGGATGAGTATAACTTGTCAACCATGGGCATTGTATGTTAACTAACGTGTTATAGTACTTTGAGGGGGGCAATGTTAATATTTTAGGACCTCTCTGGATTAACTTATTTTTGTGTGTTGAAATCACCTCTTTTGATTGCATGAACTAGAAATATAGGAATAGAAATAACACACAAATAAATATAGTACATGATCTCAAATCGTATGAGTTATTTAAATGAGATGTTGCTTCTCAGTCGGCGGCAGCATCATCTGCCTCAGTAATAGCAACTGGCGAGAGCGGCACAGCAGTTGTCGGTTTCGCAGCAGCGGCCTTTGCCCTGCTGGAGTCCGCCCACTACCATTTCGAGGCCGTCCACACCCAGGTTGTGGCGGTCACCGCACAAATGGAACGAAACATCTCCGACAACGGTCGACAACCCACGGCCGAAGAGCTGGCAATCGCCAAGAGAGTTCGAGCAGCCGTCCGTTCCTGCGCGGCATACATTGCCACAATAGAGCCTGCCAGAGCCCACATGGCGTCCGCCCACGCCCAGCTCGTGGCGTCCTTTTCCAAAGATATGGCGGACACGGATGGCGAGATGCTTGCCGAGTATGGTGTAATTGATGCCATGGAGCCCCTTCACTAGGAGACCTTCGGGCGCGAGCTAGACATGGAGGCGGCGGCGGAGATCGACGAGCACCAGCCATAGTAGTACTCTTTGTTTTGTTTAATTAAGAGCATCGGTCTTTAATTTGTTAGAGTAATGTTTAGGTCAGCTAGCTCTATTTAATTGTTGAACCTGCTCGATTAATAAGTTAGTCTCCTTTGTGTACCCAAATTATGCAATGACGTTGATGACCACTGTAACCAGGGAAAGCGGAACCAAAAGTTTTTACGTTCACACTCAACACACACGGGTTAAGCTATATGAATCGTTTGTGATGTTCACATATCGTACACAGTTCTGAATAAGGGTCCGTGTCTGTTGACACTTTGCGCGCCAGTTTTTTGGCTGAAGTGATTCCAAATTTTCGGCTTCCGCGAAAATATCTACCTCCCCGCCCCCTCCCCTTACCAAAATACACATTTCCCCTCTTTTCGCCTTCCTTTCCAAGTTGAAACCTTCACTTCTTGCTTGCGGCGCCGCCGCCTCCTCGCCGGCGACCATCCTTCACGCTCCTCGGCCTCGCCTATCCAGGCAGGCAATCCACACCTGACCCCCATCCACCTCCTCCTTCCACATCCCACATGCCCCTACCGCCGGAGCGAGCGCGACATCTTCCGCCCAAATCACCGACCCGTCCACCAAATAAGTGCCGGCCTAAGCCATGGTGCACGCAGTATAGCCAGGACCTCAAGGAGCATTTGGCAGCGGAGAAGCAAATCACGGCCGCGCGCGCGGATGAGGTCGCGATGGCTGCCATTCGTGCCGACCCCCAGATCTCTAAGGAGCACCTTGCCATTTGCTAGCTAGGCCTGTTAAGCATGCTCTGTTTACCCGTTGCGTGTGCTGCTCCTGCCTTTCCTTCACAAATTCTAATGAATTGTGCTATCTAATTTCACCATGCAATCTGTTTCTCCAGTGTATATGTTCTATATGTCGTGCAATGTGGTGCTCACTTATTAACTATTTTGTTAATTAGTTGTCGTCTTCAGTTAACTGTTTGGTTCAATTCTGCAAATGTGATGTTCAATTCTTCATGCTGCAATTTTGTATTGTCTTCCATGTGAGAAATAAATCGAATTTATCTTCACAAAATTGCGGGTGCATTATGTTATTGTATACCATGTGAGGCATAAATTGAATTTGGCTCTAGTAAATACGTGAGAAACAAATACAATTGCTACAATTGGTTGTAGTTAACTGTTTGGTTAACTGTCTGATCTTCTATTAGGAGTATCTTATATTGTGCAATGTGGTGCTCAGTTAATGTTTGGTTTATTTGTTGTGGTGTTTAGTTAACTGCTTGGTTCAATGTTATATTGTGCAATGTGGTGCCCATTTAATGTTTGGTTCATTTGTTGTGGTGTTTAGTTAACTGCTTGGTTCAATTTTGTATTGTTGTGCATGTGAGAAATAAATCGAATTTGGCTGCACTTAAAACATGAGAAACATATACAATTGCTCTATTTCCTAGTCCTTAATCATTCTTGGTTTGGGTAAATGGGTTTTCCCTGTGGCTTGGATTAATCTGATGAATCTATAATGTGATAATTTTTCATCAACATATTTTACTGATAGCATGCGAACCCTTACTTAACCCGATGACTAACTACCTTATTGATACGTCTCCAACGTATCAATAATTTACAAAGTATTCATGCTATTATATTATCTCTTTTGGATGTTTTTGGTCTTTACTAAACACTTTTATATTATTTTTGGGACTAACCTATTAACCGGAGGCCCAACCCAAATTGTTGTTTTCTTGCCTATTTGACTGTTTCAAACAAAAGGAATATCAAATGGAGTCCAAACGGAATGTAACCTTCGGGAGAGTTATTTTTGGAACGGAGGCAATCCAGGAGACTTGGAGTAGACGTCAGGGAACCTTCGAGGAAGCCACGAGGCAGGGAGGCGTGCCCTACCCCCTGGGTGTGCCCCCACCCTCGTGGGCCCCTCGTGTCTCCCCTGACCGGCTTCTTTCGCCTATATATGTCCATATACCCTAAAAACATCGGGGAGCACAATAGATCGGGAGTTCCGCCGCCGCAAGCCTCTGTAGCCACCAAAAACCAATCGGGACCCTGTTCCGTCACCCTGCCGGAGGGGGGATCCCTCACCGGTGGCCATCTTCATCATCCCGACGCTCTCCATGACGAGGAGGGAGTAGTTCACCCTCGGGGCTGAGGGTATGTACTGGTAGCTATGTGTTTGATCTCTCTCTCT
>NC_057797.1:21562637-21593785 GCF_018294505.1 Triticum aestivum | reverse complement strand
CTATAGCAACGCTTTTTCCGTATCTAAAAGTTCATATATGCGTTGTTAGTGTCAATACCAACGGTTTGGGATGCGTTGCCTTATCCAGTGTTGCTAGAGCATATTACAACGGTTATACCACCGTTGGTAAAAGGGACCGTTGCAAAAATGCAACACATAAAACAAACTTATGAACCACTTTTATATGTTGGTGTTTAATGTACAGGAATCAAAATCCCATTGCTTGGCAACAGAGAGTTTGCAATGCTTCGAATCTTGGTACATATATAATGTGAATAATATTATTTTTTATACATATTGCTAGCAACAAAATTAATGCTACACGTAATGGTGATAATTATATATGCATTTCAAGTGGACAAAAAACAAGAGAATATACTCACGGGAGGAAGAAAATCATATATTATATAAAATTGTTGGATTACAACGTGGATATTACAGGAGAAACATCATCCAAATGTGAAACATCACTACAACATAATCTAAATATTTTCTTGACAACAAATCAAAAACCAAAATCATCCATCAACATCGCTACAACTTAACTAAAACTTAGCAGAGAAACATCATTTCTACAACTTAACTAAAATTGAAAGCATCCAGCACCACCATCATCATCATCAGTATATTTTCCACACACCCATATAATCATCCATTTATCTTTTGAACCTACAAACCAAAAATAAAATGAACTGTTAACACACAATGCATTAACAAAAAACAAAAAAATTTGAATAACTTTCTGTGGTAATGTAAGTGTAATTAGAGAACGTGTAATACATTTTGAACATCTCACAACGGGTCATGTTATGTCATAGATTCAGATGAAAAAAAAGATGGCCACTATGGGACGATAAAATTGGAAACACAAACTAAAATATTCCAAGAAATATTTAGTAGGGACCATGTATCTATGTTTCTGCAGAAAGAGGTGTTTTGGCTCCTGTATATGGGATGAACACTTAAAACGAGGACATTTATTTTCTTTTGGTGATATACAGAAAATCCATTGAAATGTTCTATAGGCAACACAAAAGAGATGACTGGTTTTTTCATTTGGTCTATCATTTTCACACTATAAAATGCGAGGCAGACAACCTGGATTTCTAGTTCATTTATGTTGAAGAGTTTCCAAAGAAACCCATTGTAAGACTTAACAAATGCATATGTACGCATATCAAATATATGGTATACATACTCATCCTAGAAGATATATTTTTCTTGCATGATACATACATGTAGCTTAATTGTTTCCCTTTTAAATAGTAGATCAAGTCATGGATTAATTAATAGATTTTTTTTCGCTCGTACTGATTTGAGATGGTTTTGCTCTCTTTCGTATAGGGTCAAAACAAAAACATAGATTTAGAGCTTAAAAAACATAGATCATATACTACACATACCAATATCACAAAATGCGTGGCTGTGTATATACGTATTGTAAGCATCATTAATCCGCTTTTAGCTTAGCCCCACTGCAACTGATCATATGATCCATGCTCTCCAAACTTATATGAGCTCCTCATCCATGCATCATGCGAAAAGGTGTAAAGTAGTAATAAGAAATTGTCCTAGAAATCAAACCTCTAGTCCAGTACGTGCGTGTATAAAATAGAACAGTATGAAGCCAATACCTACACACCTGGAGGCACGGGATGCAGCCAAAGCGCGGATGAGAAGTTCATTCAGCCATTATACGTCCTCGATGGGGGCTCTCAACATTATTATCATCTTCATCGCCTGGCTTTCGTTAGGTGATCTGTAATGACGTGCTCAGTGAGCTTCCTTTTTTTGTTACTGACCTTCTCCTATTATGTGAAAAGGAAGAATTGCGGCAAACAAGTTACACACTTTCAAAATGAATCAAGCATAGAGGATGAGTCTTTCCTTTAGTATATTTTCAATTATATGAGAATGGAAATACATGTATGCAAGGTCATATTTTGTGCTTAACGAAATAAATGGAGACTCAACTTATCTACTCACAATGCGTGCCTAGTAACTGCAAGTGTATGTATAACATATATATGAACTACAACAAACATACAGTTTAGTATCATGGATTCAGTCAGCGAATTACAAAAACCAGATCTTAATTTCATAAGAGCTCTTCCTAAGCATGTTCTAGCACCATAAATGTTCTTAATTATTTAGTACATCAATTTAACAAAAGAACGGCATTAAAACAAACCAAGCAGACAAAAATATATGAGGAAAGAGGTTAACTTAGAATCATTTTTTGACCTCGCGTGTAGTTTCCAATAAATATTTTTACGGTGCCACTGCCACCTTGACCTCCTGATGCATATACCTTCAAGTCTGCAACAACACTATCAAAGATATTCCATTTGAAAACAGTAGTTTGTGCTTTTAAGATGTGGATCACTGGGTGAGGATAAAATTGAAAGAACATATCAAGTAAACAAACCCGTACCTTTTGCATGTAAGGAACATAGCGAAGTAGATTGAACAAACCGTGTAATGCTCCAAAACGACTTATCCACTTTCCAACAATATTAGAAGTGGTGCTTGAGTTCGCTGTGCAGAGGTACGACCACGCCTTCGCTGAATTGAATCACCTAATTGCTTGTATAGCACCTACAAATTTAGCCATCCATGTAATATGTATCTTCAGATGTCTGAAACTAAAGAAAGCACATTATCAATATTCCCCAAAACAAAACTCTAGGCTGTACGTCCCAGATTTCAGTAGCACAACACAACATAAAAGTCCTCAAAAGCAAAAAAACCTACTCTCTTCTTGCTCCTTCCATACCTGCGACCAGCCTGCAATAGTTCCTCTTCTCGGCAACTTCACCAACAATAGGGGATGTCCAATCAGATACAAACTGTCTTTGATGTACCACCTTCTCCACTGCATTGGATTTCAGTTTTTGTTAGGCATGGAATGCGAGATTGGAAGGATGTCCTGGTGCAGTGGTCAGTGGATATTAAAAGGTTGTAGAGCAGGGATCAGGAAGAGGATTCCTATTCGCAAAAAAAAGAGGCTTCCTGGATCGTTTTACATGGAGGACACGTGAATAGTGGAGAACAATTAGGAGGAAGAGCACCGGAGGAGGGCGAACGGGGCTACAGATGTGGATGATGCATTGGTACCACGAGGGGCTACGGATCTGGAACGAGGGATGCGGTTGCCTGTGCTTGTTCATGGCCGTACCTTGGATTCACCGTTGGTCGCAGGGGAGCGGTGACGAGGGGCGGCGCGCCGGGATGCAGGGCTGCAGGGGTGGTGACGAGGGGCGGCGCGCTAGGACGGAGGGTAGCAGGGCAGCTGTGAGGAGCGGCGCCGGGACAGAGGATCGCAGGGGAGTGGTGAGGGGCGGCATGCAGGGATGGAGGTAGGTCGCAGCCGCGCAAAGGAGTGGCAACGACTGACGAGCGGCGGTCGGCGTGGGAGGGCTCGAGAGGAGAAGGGGAGGTTGAGGAAAGGGAACGACCTAGGTTAGTCGTGAAAGCCAACTTGGGCTGGGTTAGTGCATTGGGCTTTACATGGAGTTGTGGTCAGTTGCAATGGGTCACGAGTTGCACTAAAACGCATATGCTACAATGCCTATATGTGTATCTCTTCTGAACTTTGCAACGTATACTCAAAACGCCGTAGAATATGTTTTGCATTATAGGGGGTATTCTTGTAGTGAATTCTTGATATGGCACGATCTTGATGTATCGCGAGCTTTGCAATTATAGTTGGATCTTATGATGTTTCTCCCCCTCTACTCTCTTGTAATGGATTGACTTTTCCCTTTGAAGTTATCTTATCGGATTGAGTCTTTAAGGATTTGAGAACACTTGATGTATGTCCTGCATGTGCTTATCTATGGTGACAATGGGATATCATGTGATCCACTTGATGTATGTTTTGGTGATCAGCTTGCGAGTTCCGTGAACTTATGCATAGGGGTTGGCACACGTTTTCATCTTGACTCTCCGGTAGAAACTTTGGAGCAATCTTTGAAGTTCTTTGTGTTGGTTGAATAGATGAATCTGAGATTGTGTGATGCATATCGTATAATCATACCCACGGATACTTGAGGTGACATTGGAGTATCTAGCTGACATGAGGGTTTTGGTTGATATGAGTCTTAAGGTGTTATTCCAGTACGAACTCTTGAATATATCGATCCGAAAGAATAACTTTGAGGTGGTTTCGTACCCTACAATAATCTCTTCGTTTGTTCTCCGCTATTAGTGACTTTGGAGTGACTCTTTGTTGCATGTTGAGGGATTGTTATATGATCCAATTACGTTATTATTGTTCAGAGAACTTGCACTAGTGAAAGTATGAACCCTAGGCCTTGTTTCAACGCATTGCAATACCGTTTGTGCTCACTTTTATCATTAGTTACCTTGCTGTTTTTATATATTCAGATTACCAAAACCTATATCCACCATCCATATTGCACTTGTATCACCATCTCTTCGCCGATCTAGTGCACCTATACAATTTACCATTGTATTGGGTGTGTTGGGGACACAAGAGACTCTTTGTTATTTGGTTGCAGGGTTGTTTGAGAGAGACCATCTTCATCCTACGCCTCCCACGGATTCGGGCCAATAGCTCCTGTGCGACATTTTTGAGGTGAATTGGCAAGAGTGCGACGTTGTTGGAATGAATGGCTGTGGTGCAACGTTTTTGAGCAGGCAAATAGCCCACGCACGACATGGCTGCTAAATGTGGTTAAATTGGTCGTCAACCAAGCCCGCCCGTTTATGTTAGGACATGTGGGTCCAACTTAATTGTTCCTCAAAACAGCTGATCGTGCCCTGCCGCCCGATCGTGCCGGGCCCGCCACTCTGCCCCCCTTCTTCTCCGGTGGCGGCGGATCTTGCGTTCTCGGTGGCGGCGGCGGAGCCCTCGTTCTCAACGGCGGCGGAGCCTTCGGTCTCAGAAAATGGTGAGTGAATTCAAACCCTAGTCGCCCTCCCGTTCCTCTCTCCCGCCCGTAGATCTCAGCTCGTTTCCTCTGTTTTCGCTTGCGGAATCGATAAGTTGTGAGGGGAGCCCGTGGGCATACTGAGATGGAGCCGCCAGATTCAACTTCGAATAGGTAATGCGCCTCTCTCCGATCCAATTTTGCATGCAATTAGGGGGTGTCTGCTTTTTCTCACGGGCTCACACTGTCCGCCACTGACAGAGGGGATGCTGCCGCTCGGACCTTTGAATTGACAGTCAATTTCTTTCCATCAAAGGCAAAATTAGTTGATGGTAGCATACAGAACATTGAGAGAGACACTATTGTTAAATGGGAGGTTGAGTTTACAGAGATTGATCCACAAGTTCTACAGAACATGGGAGAGACGGCAGTGAAGAAATGGGTGGAAAAAATTGGCGAGAATATTGTTTGGGGTCCAGAGCAAGAAGTATCACTGTTGCGGTTTGATGATTGGAAAGGAGAGTATGTGAGAATAGAAGATGGTGAACAGATTGTTGAAGAAATCGATCGGCAAAACGGCTGGACAAGCAAACAGGCTAATTTTTTTCCTGAGCTCGTTGATCTGAACATTTTTTCGAAGGTTGGATATGTGCCATCACAATTGGCTGGGCAAATGGTAGATGATGATTGGGCTACACAAAGGCCATTGATTCCCATGTGTACTGAACTTACAGTAATACCCGAGGGACAGGCGACTGGAACTGAAACTGAAACTGAAACTGCAGCAACTATTGATTGGAATGTAGTGGAATTAGATGAGCCTACTGATTTGGTCATTGCACCAATGCCTGACATTGAGATGGCCAAACTTTTTGGCATTCCAGTCGATGACAGAGATAAGCAGGAGAAGGGTGAATCTAGTTTGCCTGCTAATGCTGATGAAGAAGTAGATGGACAGTTGATGCAACAAGCTGCAGATGAGGTAGATGATGCACATGATGATGAGCTGGTGCATGTGTATGACAAAGAAAACCCTGTCATTGAAGTAGGCAAGTTGTTCCCAAGCATTAAGGAGTTTAGGATGTGTTTCAAGACTTATGCAGTGAAACATGAGTTTGATGCCAAGACTGTTTGGACTGATAGAAAGAAGTTTTATGCGAGGTGCAGAGGATTTGATGGTAGTGTGAAGCCTTGCAAGTGGTACATATCTGCTAGACTGCAACCTGATGGAAGTACTGTCAGGGTTAACCAAATCCCCAATCAACATACTTGTATTACAAGTTCACAGAGAGTATCAACCATGACATCACAACTTTGGGTTGCAGAAAAGATCACCCCAATTTTAGCCAAAACACCAAACACTACTGCGAAGAAACTCAAAGTAGACTTGGAAAAGATGTACCCCATTAAACTGAAATATACCACAGTGTGGAAGGCAAAACAAAGGGCAATGAAAAATTTATATGGTGATTGGGCAAATACATTTAGGATGCTTTACAACTTCAAAGCAGAGGTGGAAAAGAGGTCACCTGGCAGTGTTGTGGAGATAGATACAGAGGTATCAGACAAAGGTGAAGTCAAGTTCTCCAAGTTTTTTATGGCTTTGAAGCCTTGCATTGATGGGTTCAAGGCAGGGTGCCGTCCATATTTGAGCATAGACTCATCATTTTTGACAGGCAAGTGGAATGGTCAGTTGGCAGCATGCAATGCTCTAGATGGACACAACTAGATGTTTCCTATTGCTGTTGGCTTGTTTCAGTCAGAAACAGAGGCTTCATGGACATGGTTCATGATCCAGTTGAAAAGATGCCTAGGGCCAGTGTCACCTTTGGCTATACACACAGATGCATGGAAGGGGCTTGAAAATTCAGTGAAAAATGTTTTCCCACATGCTGAGCAGAGGAAGTGCTTCGGTCATTTGTGGATGAATTTGATCAAAAAATTTAGAGGAGAAGAATTTGGGCGCATGTGGCCAGCAGCAAGATCTTACACTAGACAAACACACAAATATCATGTTGATAAGATAATGGCAGCATGTGATGAGTTTGGTCCATGGCTGAACACCTACCATTCTTTGTTATGGTACAGGTCAACATTCAACACTGCCATCAAGTGTGACCACATCAACAACAATTTAGCAGAGAGTTTCAACAACAAGGTGAAGGATTTAAAAGATTTGCCTGTGCATGACATGGTTGATCAAATCAGGATCATGCTCATGCGGTTGTGGGAATTGAGAAGAAGGATATGTGATTGTCTGCAAGGTGATAAGCTTCCAGCAGTGGTACAACAGGTGGTCAATAGGAGCAGATGCCTTTCACATTTGTTTGTTGAAAAATCTTCACCTTGGGGTGCTGAAGTTAGAGATAACAAAACTGGAAGGAGACATGTTGTTAACACTGAATTGCATGATTGCACTTGCCTCGAGTGGCAACACACTGGTAAACCATGTGAGCATGCCATTCTCTTCTTAGCATCCCAACCGAAGATAAACATGCACCCATATTTGCATCAATATTATTCGGTAGCAAAATTCAAAGCTGCATATGCTACTCCAATTCCAGCACTAACAGATCAATCTCAGTGGCCTGAAGTGGACAATGAATTTTCCATGTGTCCTTCCTTGACGAAAAGAAAGGCTGGCAGGCCTAAACAGAGTAGATTCAAGGCATGGTTTGAGAAAGGTGGGAGTAGTAAGAAGGGAAATAAAGATGGAAAGCCAAAAAGGGCCCAAAAAGGTAACAAAAACAGATGCAAGTTGTGCCAGGAACTTGGGCACAGAGTGGGATCTGTCAAATGCCGTTACACTCCTGATAAGCCAAAGTATGTTCTTGTTTATTTGTCTGTGTTTTGATTTGGTGCTTTTTCCCAATTACTATATCTATAACATTTTCCCAATGGCCAGGAGGAAGCGAGCAAGTCAGCCCCTTGTTGTTGAACAGTGTTGGCCAACAAAAAAAGCAAGAGTCAATGGCGGTAGAAAGAAGAGAAGTGTGCCTCAGCCTGAGCAGAGTGAAGAAAATCCTGCTGCAGTCAACATTCAGACTGAAGAAACTGCTCTCGAGGTTGAAACTGAACCTGAGCGTGTCGAGGTTCAGACTGAAGAAACCCATGTTGAGGTACACACCGAAGAAACTGAAACTGTTGTCAACATTGAGACTGAAGACACTGATCACGAGGGTGTTGGCGAGGTGTTGAAAAGACTGGTGAAAAAAAACCAAGATGATCAGTGAACTTGTGTCTGTAGTTGAACCAGAAACAAGAAGTGCTAAGGCGAAGAAGGGCACGCGACGTGGTAGCAAGAGGTAGAACAAAGAACAGTTTTGAAATTTGGGGCATGTAATAATACTTGTAACTTGGTGCGTACTGGTAGTCACTATGTATCCCGTATTTCTATTCGAACTTGTTTGTTGGTACCTTGTCTAAACCAGCCAAATAAAATTCAAATTTGAATTCAAATTTGGGCTCAAATTTGAATTAGGGATGGGTATTGATGTTTTAATGCTATCTAAAGTGCCTCAACTGAAATATGTTTGTTTGCTGATCATTCCAAGCCCTTTTGGTAAGTTGAACTCATAGTCATGAAAAGTGTGTCTCAAATGACCTTCAAAGGTAGGGTAAACGGCCTCATATTTAAGCAAGTTTTTTTGCACCTTGTCTAAACCAGACAAATAATTTTTCTACACATCTATTCTACCTATATAGTGTAAATCTAAAGTCTCACTATTTATTGAATTAATTTTCTATTATTTTCTTTTTTGGGGGAAAAACAAGGTTTAATAGAAAATTATATATAAAACAAGTTTAAAAACACTAAAATGAGAAAAGTAAGTTAAGATCTTTCTTAGTCAATCCAAAATGAAGTTTTGGTGAGGTTTTCACACTTTTCATTTTCAAAACCCCACCTATACTCTCGGGTGCCCACTACTCTCTCCCTTGAACTCCATACTACATTGTTCGAGGAATGACAATTTTGTGAAGGATTTTTCGTAAAAATGTATGTAAATCATATTTATATTTTTTTCTCGTTACTATACGACATAATAAGACCATGTACGCAAGTCTTATATTTTTTTGATTTTTTTGAATTAGTTATGCTCAACCCTAATCAGCCAAAACCCCTCAAAACCCCTCAAAACCCCTCCCAAAACCCCTCAAAACCCCGCACACTACTGGGTCGTCGATCGTTGTGCATGGACGGTTGAGATCAGGCGCTAGGGTTAGCTACAGTGTATATCGATCCGCATGAGACGCCCTGATTGGTTGAATCGGTGGGGTTTGGATCAGCCTCTCTCGTTGGGGCATCAGGACCGTTCATTTGAATCCAACGACAAGAGTTGACGCGGTGCATGGACCAAGCCTACGCAGTGCCCATTCCCATCGTTGCATGCGTGCCCGTGCCCACCCGCGGCATGCATGCTCACCCGCAGAACTGCGCCCGTGCTTGCATGCGGGCCCGCTTGCATGCATGGCCTCGACGTAGCCCTGCTCCGCCACCCCTACGCAGTAAGCTGTCGCATGCCTACCATTACAACCGATGCATCGTCACATCCAAGCATGCACCCGGGCACAAGATGTGGGTATCGATGCAGTTCAAATGGCGTGCTGCCCGTTACAAGATGGGCAAATGAAGGCGTCCATTATCGTCACGTCTCCCTCTAGCCAGGCACTAGCAAGCTGTGCAAATTAATTGGCTACGGCATGCATGCACGGGCGGCACACGCAGAGAACCCGGGGCAGGCGTGTCCCCTTGACCCACGACGGCACAGACGCGTGCGTGAACCCGTCCCCCTTGACCCGCGACCGGTGGCACAGAAGGATCGCAGCCCGTTTCCCACGCTCGTGTACACACTTTCATGGGGCGCCGCCAAACGCCGCCCGCCCATTAATTCTAGGGCGCCAGCAAACGCCGCCCGCCCATCTTCACCGGTGAAATCACGTCGCACTTGGGCTATTTAAGCCGGGTAGTATCGTCTTCCTCTCCCTCCTCATCCACACCCCATCCTCTGCCTCCTCTGCCCTCCTTCTTCCTTCTTCTCCATCAAATCCGATCGAGCCCTCGAGCCACCCCGCCACCATGCAGTACACTGCGCCCACCTACCGCTTCCCCCCAACCACACCGGAAAGGCTCTACCCGGCCGGAGTGTATGTCGAGAGAACCCTTAGGGTTTGGGCGATCTCGAGGTGGAGGGGCGCAAGGGAGTTAACGGAGTTCTTCCTTGCGGCCGGCTTCCGCCACCTCCCCCGCGGCTCTCCTCGGATGTACCATGTTGAGGAGGTCAACAACAACGGCGTTGTGGTTGGGCTCCTCGCCACTTTCACTAACCCTTTCGATGCTTTCCATCTCCTTGGGCGAGCATTTTGGGTAGGTTGTGAGTTCATAGCTTTCACAACCTACAATATCTTCACCGACTTCAACGGCATCTTCCCCAACAACGGCGTCATGCACACGCTCCCGTACCCCATCAACAACAGGGAGGGGGAGGAGTGAAGGGCGGCACCCGGAGGAGCGAGGGCGCCCGAGGAGCGAGGTGGCCCCGGAGGAGGAGGAGAAGAAGAACCCCAAGAACCCGCGCTTTGTGTCCCCCTATCTATCTAGCTTAGATCAATCGTATTAGTTTTTTTTAAGTTGTAATAGTTATGCTATTATTATTATGTTTTATTAGTACTTTAAGTTGTAAGGCTATCATGCCCCGTGGAACTATGAGTATCCTACTATGTAATCGTTGGGTATGCTTCTATATAATCGTTATGCTTCTATATAATCATTGGGTATGCTACTATATATATTTTGTGTTTTGTGCTATTATTTGCCGATTGCTAGGGTTGTTTTTTGCTTATTATTCGTGTATTTCTATGGGTTGCTACGGGCCCGGATTTCTACACCCCAATCACCACACACAACATCTTCAAAATATTGGCCAAACCATGGACATGCAAGTAGGAGCCCCATGCAAACCCACTATGGACATGGGTGCAACTAGAAAATGCAAACTAATTTACTTCGGGCACTTCATGCAAGCATGCAACTCATTTAGTTCATGGAACAGTAGACATGCATAAAAACAATTAACATTTAGCTTTAGTGCATCAAAAAATTATCCATCACAAAATTTAGTGCAAAAAAAGGCAAAATAAAAGGACAAGTAACATTTTAGTGGGCCCCATTTTAATTGCCGAAGTTAGAGGTGGGCTGGTGCCCCTACGCGGGTGGGCTGGTCTTGGGCATGGTTATTTTCTCAGGGCCCATTTTCTCACGGCCCAACATCTATTCGGCAGCCCAGTTTTGTTTTTTTACTAGAAACTGAATTTGGGTGTGTACTCTGTTAACTGAAGAACAAAAATAGAGGAAACAGAGCATGGACACTGAATAGGGCCCCTGAGAATATCATTACAATAATTCAAGCAAGTTTTGCTTCACACTAATTCAAATTCATCTAACAAATCCCCTGAAACAAGTTGACACACTATATGAAACTCTAACAAATTCTAGCGATTGATGAACACCAAGTAAAATAAACCCATAGCAATGACACAACCATAAAATGCTCCAGCCATCATATTTGCTTGCTGCTTCAAATCGATCAGATGCTTTAGTTGCTTGCCAATTTTCTTCAGTTCTGCACTGTGCATCATCGGATCGGCTCTGTCCGCCAAATTGGGGGCTTGTTCCACGGCAAGCCGCCCCCCAAAATTGAGCTCTTGGGTTCCCGTTGATCCCTCCAATTTCAACCTTTCAACATAGTCATCGAGCCACTCAAAATGCCCACATTTCTTCAGAACCTGAAAAACAGTTCGCCGGAGGCGCATTTATCCTAGATCCACCACCCAGATCCTCCGCCCTAATTCGAGGAAAAAAGAAAGAAATCGGGAGAGAGGAGACCATAGGATTGGTCAAGAACACAGATCTAACCTGCCCCGGCTGTGGCTTGCTCAAGCATTTCACAAACTCGCGCCCACGATTGCCATTTTCTTCCCTCACACAAGTCAAACGCTTCAGAGGCTCCATGCGCGGGCAATCGGGGCATCTTGTCAACGACAGTGGACCATACTGCGTCCATGATTGGCGGGAGGCCGAAGTCGAGCTAGACATCACTCGCCGGCGGCGCGCTTTGTTGCCGGAGCAGAGGAAGAAGAAGGTGGGAAAGGAAAGGGGCAGGGCAAGCAATGGAGGGCGGGGGGGTGGGGTGGGCTGGCTCGGGCTCGTGGCTGGCTCGGGTCGGGGCATGCTTGCGTGGATAAGTTGTGGGTCCCACCAGCATGCGAGCACGGGCATGCTTGCGTGGATAAGTTGTGGGTCCCACCCGCATGCGAGTAACTCCTAGGTCCCGCATGTCATAACTCGAATCGCTAACCCGTCGTGTTTTTCATTTCATGGTTAAACAGAGCCATGTCGCATTGGAGCTATTGTTTGCTTCTAAAACCTCACATCGCAGCCATTCATTCCAACAACGTCGCACTCCTTCCAATTCGCATGAAAAACGTCGCACAGGAGCTATTGGCCCCACGGATTGATAAACCTTAGGTCATCCACTTGAGGGAAATTTGCTACTGTCCTACAAACCTCTGCACTTGAAGTCCCAACAACGTCTACAAGAAGAAGGTTGCATAGTAGACATCTTTTCTGGCGCCGTTGCCGGGGAGGTAAGTGCTTGAAGGTATATCTTTAGATCTTGCGATCGAATCTTTCTGTTTCTTGTTTTATCACTAGTTTAGTCTATAAAACCAAACTACAAAAAAATGGAATTGAGGGTGCATCATATGCTTCATCTTTTTAATGTCTTTCGTGAAAATGATGGGAAGGAAAATTGTGCTCAAGTACTAGAAGAAGAATTACATAGAATGCTTGGCATAAAATATGTGAATGATGAGCATAATTGCAATGTTGTTAGTATGAATTCTTTGAATACCCATGATGCTAATGATATGCAAAGCCACAAGCTTGGAGATGCTATGTTTGATGAAGATGATATTTTTTGTCCCCCAAGTTTTGATGAGCAAATTTATTATGATGAAGGCATGCCTCCTATTTATGATGATTATTGTGATGACACGTATGCTATAAAGAATAAAGATAACCATGAAACTTGTCATCATAATTTTAATTTTCAATTGGATTATGCTTCACATGATAGTTATTATGTTGAGTTTGCTCCCATTACTATTGATGAGAATAAATTTGCTTATGTGGAGAGTAGTAAAATTTCTATGCAAGTAGATCATGAAAAGAATGCTTTATGTGCGGGTTATATGGTTGAATTCATTCATGATGCTACTGAAAATTATTATGAGAGAGGATCATATGCTTCTACATAATGCAATAATATCAAGTTTCCTCTCTATGTGTTAAAAGTTTTGAAGTTATACTTGTTTTGCCTTCCTATGCTAGTTGATTATTGTTCCCATAAGTTGTTTGCTAACAAAATCCCTATGGATAGGAAGTGGGTTAGAATTAAATGTGCCAGTCATATTCTTCATGATGCTCTCTTTGTGTTTCAATTCTTGTCTTTTATGTGAGCATCATTGAAATCATCATGCCTAGCTAGGGGCGTTAAACGTCAGCGCTTGTTGGGATGCAACCCAATTTTATTTTTGTTCCTTGCTTTTTGTTCCTGTTTAGTAATAAATAAATCATCTAGCCTCTGGTTATATGTGGTTTTATGTTTTAATTAGTGTTTGTGCCAAGTGAGACCTATAGGATCTTCTTGGATGATAATTATTTGATCTTGCTGAAAAAGACAGAAACTTTCTGCTCACGAAAACTATTGTTAAAAATCACCAGAAAGTGATAAAATACTGATTCCAATTGCAATAGATCAATAATAAAATTATCTAGGTCTTCCTGTTTCGGCAGATTTTTATGAGTTCCATAAGTTTGCGTTTGACATAGATTCCTACAGATTGTTCTGTTTTTGACAGATTCTGTTTTTTATGTGTTGTTTGCTTATTTTGATGAATCTATGAGTAGTATCGGAGGGTATGTACCATAGAGAAGTTGGAATACATTTGATATAAAACCAATATGAATTTATAATGAGTTCACAACAGTACCTAAGTGGTGATTTATTTTCTTATACTAACGGAGCTTACGAGTTTTCTGTTGAGTTTTGTGTTGTGAAGTTTACAAGTTTTAGGTAAAGATTCGATGGAATATACCTATGGCTACGACCCCGGCAGTCCGAATTTGCATCCCTCCAGTCCAAGCTTGCTGGCGTTGCCGGTCATCGTCGCATCCATCGTGTGATTGTCCTTGCTTCACAGCCGGCCCTTCTTAATACACCTCAAAGCTTGCCCTTTTTGCCAGATCCAATGCTCGTGGACCTAGAGGCGCTGCCATGGCCTTCAGTTGTGCCCCTCTTCGAGGTCACGGGATACACTAGGTCCGGTTCCTCCGGACTGGATGGCGACGGCGTCTCGGCGTCGTCTTCCTTCTTGAAGGCACTATCTTTGATCGCTGGTGGTGTCCCTGGTGTTGGCTCTGGCGATGTTAGTGTTCTTCCTGGTTCAGTATTGCCATTCTTGGCTCAAGTCTTGATAGGTTTAGATGTGTTGTATCCCTTGGTTGGGCCGAGCATCCCTCCTCTCTCTGCTCCAGGCACCATTTTCACATCTGCTTGCGTTTGTGTCATGTTGTACCATTCGTTGTACTAATTCTGTTCCTCCTGTCAATGAAAAGATACGCAATCTTTGCATATTCGCGAAAAAATGAACGGCACGTACATACAACCGGACTGTACTTCACCTAGTTGATGGTACATCAAACGAGCAATCAAATGTTTTGCCACCTCTAAAATGTTTAAAAACTCTTAAAAAATTGCAGGGAAAAATTCGAATTCCGCATGACTTGTTCGTCAAACAAAGTCAGAAATTCTTAAACATACGTTTTGGTGTCCTTTCAATGGGCTCACTGCCCGTCAATATGTCTCAGAAATTGTGCTAGAATTGAGTTTGTGCACACAAAAAAGAGAAACAAGGTAATTTTTAAATCAATAGGAGAAAGAAAACCAATAGGTTGTTACTTTAGGAAAGTTTCTATTACTTGTACAGCGTGTTCCGACCTGTCACAGCTTCGATCCGTTTTCCTTGCGCGTGTCGTGACACAGTACTCTTAGTCTCTGGCTAATCATCCTCAGAAGCCTGACACAGGCCGTAGGATGGGCATCTAACGGTTGAGGGCGAAGTAATTCTCACGAGACATTAAGTCACACGTCATGTGATGTGCTAGCTGTTTGTCCGCCATTTCTCCTTTCTATTTCCCTTTCCGCGTTTTGTCCGCCATTTCTCCTTTCTATTTCTACTTGGCCGCCCGTGGTATAAGATGATCCAACCCCGCCCTGGCCCTCTCCAAACCACCAGCCACAAACCCTAGCCGCAACCATCCATCGGACTGGTGGACAAGCCCCCTGTGGCCGCAGCCGCCTCCATGGAACCAGCGACTGGCAGGCCGTTCTACTGTTTCATTCCCGGCGCCGACGCCAGCGGCCATGAAAGGTCAGTGAATTAGATGTTGGATAGATTTTCTTGTTGCCTTCCTGATATAATTCGGCTGATTCCAATTCGTTAGATCTAATCTCATGAATATTTATGCATGTTTCGTTTCAAATTAAGCTAAGCGTAGATCCACTGAATCTCCTTTGCAGTATCATCCCAATGACTGATGAGAGGAACTGGGACGACCTCCCGGACGAGCTCGTATCCAAGGTAGCGGAGCTCCTGCTGCGCTCAGATGTGACGGACTACATCCACCTGAGAGACATACAGCCTTGGAGAGGCGCCGCCCCGAAGCTCGTGGGCATGAATCCGCGTTTCTTCCCACGCCACTGGAAGATGCTGCAGATCCAAGGCGAGGAAGCCAGGTTCGTGAACGTCCTCACCGGCGCCTCCATGCGGCTCAAGATCCCTCGGCACTACGGGCAGGTCCTTGCCTGCGCCGAGGGCTGCCTGCTCTTCGCCGCGCCCTCAGGCCGGGGCGCGCACAAGCTGCGCCTGTGCAACCCGGTGACCAGGGCCGTCGCCGACCTACCCAATCTCATGACCAGAGTTATTTCACAAGACTTCAAAGCCGCAGGAATCATCTACGACATCGACGACGGCGAGGCTCCCACGCCCACCGTGGTGCTCCTCGTGGCGGTATCGGTGTGGTCCATTGACATGGTCCTCTACGCGAGGCCAGGCGACGCCGTGTGGCAGTGGCAATTCTTCACCCCAAACGAGGACGGTGAACTTCCGTTGTTCCAAGGCAACGGCAGCCTCTCCCTGGGCGGCAACTTCTACGTCCCCACCCGCTCAGGGGACGTCCTCAAGCTGGAGCTCCACCCGCAGCCTCACTTCGTGTACGCGGCCACTCAGCAGGAGGTCACTAATCAGGCTAGTCACTTACACTTAAACCTGAGGTCCTACCTGGTGCCGTCTGTCGATGCAGGGATGCTGCTGGTGGTTCGTAGGTTCGAGAACATTGCCGGATACATAGCCGTGTCCAACGTAGTGTTCGAGGTGAACCTCGCAGAGGGCACCCTTACACTACTACAGGACCACAAGGACATCGGTAATCGGAGCATTTTTCTCCGGTGGTTGACGCTCGGCACGCACTGAGAGTGTCCAAGTAGTAGTTAATTACCAGATGTCAGGAAAAAGTGTGCTCAGATGATGAGAGATTTTGTCTGTTTTTTTCGTCTATTGAACAATTTGCTCGCCATTGTTAATTAATTCCAGTTCGATCGTGTAAACCTTTTAGTTTATTTATCAATTTCTCAAGATCAATTTCTTCCTGGAACAAGTATTACAGAACCTCCGTCACTGTACTCCAACCACAGAGTATGACACGAAGATTTCAGCTGGATGGATTATTCTATTTCCACTCTTAACCGAGCTACTGTGTCATCCATCATGTTATGTTTTCAGGAATGCAATCCATGTTATCTAGGTAGAAATTGATAATATATGTACAAGTAAATACGTTGTTTCTTAGTTCAAGATTTCTAATCCATATGACATATCCCGCATGTGGAATGTCCAGTTTTGTACGTAGGATTCGCAGTGCATTTGAGTTTATTTAAAAAATTCTCTGCCCTTCCTTTTTATTACGAGCTATTTTATTTTATCCAACTTCATATAATACTTTTCTGTTATCCTGGTTTAGGAATCTCCATACCTAAAGAGAGTGTGACCTTTGCAAAGTTATCTAATATGTCTGCTCAAACATTTACAGTGGATAATTTTTACTCAGATGTACTGTTTCTCCTAAAGCATGTTTGTAACATTATTAGGATTTAGAGTCCAGATGAATTGATTCCGTAAATATGTTTCTCGGCACACTATAACGAGTAGAGTACTGAGCAATTACCTGCTCTGAGGGTAAGAAGAGCTAGCTGACATAGCGAAAATATTTGTATGACTATAGTTGTGCCTGGAATTTATGTTGGATCCACTATTCTATTTTGTCTCGACGTAGTGTATGTCCAATCTATGTTATCTGCGTGCATATCCGATCCATATTAAAGATAGAAAATAGATAATATGTACAACTAAATTCCTTGTTTCTTAGTCCAAGGTGTGTAATGATTTATCCCACGTGTAGAACTTCTCGTTTGTAGTATTTGCAGTTAATCTGATTTTATTCCTATGAATTGCTCTGCACTTCGATCACTTCATACGAGAAATATCATGGGATCCAACTTCATAGAATATTTTCTATCTTTTGCATATCAATTATTAGTCAAATAGACACAAAAAGATCTGTTAGCCCAATTTAAGGTAGCAATGACATTCTAGTTCTATTATTTTCTGTTATGGGGAATCCCGTATGTCTAAAAAGCACGATTGTTGCAAAGTTATCTAATATGTCTTCTCAAATATTTACATTGGATGTTTATTAACTATATGTATAGTTTCTCGAAAAATATGTCCACAGTTTTTGTAACCGTTAGGATTCTCAGTCAATATATATGAATTGATTCATAAGATTTCTTATGCACTTCATTTCATACAAGAATATTCATTGGATCAAACTCCCTATACCATTTTCTATTACTTTCATGAGATGAGTCAAATGTCTATACAGACATGTTGGATTTAAGCTTGCAAGGTCTTGTAGTCCTAGTTTTTTTTCTCTCTGGTGGTATGAGAACTCCCCTAATCATAGAGTTGAAAAACTGCATGGGGCACCTTAGCAATATCTCCATGTCTAGAAAGCATGACCTTGAAAAGTAATATAATGAAAGAAAAAAATTAAAAGGAGGTTCCATTACACAACCCTTGGTCGGTTTTGGGTTCCGATAATGCCCAACAAGAGCTAATACCCTAGTATATATAGGCTTTAGAACCGATTGGGAGAGTTAAGTATCCCAGTCGGTTCCACGGAGAACAATTAACAAATTCTACGCAACAGTATTTATTTGCAAATTTTTACACTTACCGTTTACTGATAATTTGCACGCTTTATGGTATAGTGTATATTTTTAAATTTTAATACTGCTGATGAGAGATTTTGTCTGTTTTTTCATCTATTGAACAATTTGCTGACAGTTATTAATTAATTCCAGTTCGATCTTGTAAACCGTTTAGTTTATTTATCAATTTCTCAATATCGATTTCTTCCTGAACATGTATAACAGAACCTTCTTTGTGAATGTACTACAACCACTGAGTATGACAGGATGATTTCAGTTGGATGGACTATTCTATTTCCACTCTTAATCTATACTGTGTCATCCGTGTTATGTTTGCAGGAATGCAATCCATGTTATCTGGGTAGAATTGTTAATATATGTACAAGTACATACATTATTTTTTAGTTCAGGATTTGTAATCCTTATTATTTATCCCGCGTGTGCAATGTCCGCTTTTGTACGTAGGATTCGCAGCCCATCTGATTTTGTTTAAAAAATTCTCTGCACTTTCTTTCTTATTACGATTTTTATTTATCCAACTTCACATAATATTTTCTATCACTTTCATATAAGATCGATCAGCTAAATGGCCATAAAGATATGTTGGATTTAAGGCAGCATTTACATTTTGATAAATGGGATCCAACTTTATGGTACGAGACGTTTCATGGTATCCAACTTCAGAGAATATTTTCTATCCTTTTAATATCATTTATCAATCTCCATGTCTAGAAAGCATGACCTTTGCAAAGTTATCTAATATGTCTTCTCAAAAATTTACAATGGATGTTTATTAACCATATGTATAGTTCCTCATAAAATATGCCCACGGTCTTTGAAACCATTAGGATTTTCAGTTCATATATATGAATTGATTCATATGATTGTTCTAACACACTTCATTTCATATAAGAATATTAATTGGATCAAACTCCCTAGAATATTTTCTATTATTTTCATGTGATGAGTCAAATGTCTATACAGACATGTTGAATTTAAGCGAGCATGGCATTGTAGTCCTATTTTCCCCCTCTTCTTGTAGTATGAGAACTCGCCTAACAAAAGAGTTGAAAAAGTGCATGTGGCACCTTAATTAGCAATCTCTCTATGTCATGAAAGCATGACCTTGAAAAGTAATGTAATGAAAGATAAAAAAAACTTTAGAAGGAGGTTCTATTACACAACCCTAGGTCGGTTTTGGGTTCCAACAATGCCAAACAAGAGCAAATACCCCAGTATATTCAGGCTTTAGAACCGATTGGGAGAGTTAAGTATCCCATTCGGTTCCACATAAAACTATTAAGAAATTCTATGCTACAATGTTTATTTGCAAATTTTTACACTTATTGTTTATTGATAATTTGCATCTTTATGCTGCAGTGTATATTTGCAAGTTTTAATACTCCCTCCATTTTTACTTTGCAGATTAGAGTTGACTGAAGTCAAACTTCGTAAAGTTTGACCAAATTTATATAAAAAAGTACAAAGATTTACTATAAAAAATTCTATATGATGTGAAAGTACATTCAATAATACATCTGATGGTATTGATTTTTTTTATTGCATATGTTAATACTTTTGTGTATAAATTTTGTCAAAGTTTAAAAAGCTTGACTTTGACTAAAGCTAATGCACGGACTAAAAAAATAAAGGTAGTACTGCTGAAAATTTACAAGTTTACGCGGCAGTCAGCTTTCTTAGTGCAAAAAACGGTGCCAAAATTAGCACGCGGAATATAGGGGTGTGAAGGGGGAAGAAGCTAGAAATTGTGCGCCCAAAATGCAGTACACGTGCATACAACTCATTGCCTAGACATAGCTTGGTGCAGCACCCATCTTCTATCCGCTATTAGTCGGCATTCCAGATGCATGCAAGTCGAGTGGGCATGATCTGAACCCAGGGGCATCTGCACCCACTTTTCAAAAAATGCATTTTAAGTACGTTTTAAAATGTCAAAAAAATCAAAAGAAAATTTCATGAATACATGTTCACAAATGTATGTGCGCGACACAAAGTTTTGTGCAAAAATATGTTTTTGTTTTGTCGCCGCAAAAAAAAATATGTGCTTCTAAATAGCGTTTCACGACACAATTTTTATCTCTTTTGCACAGGCCACAAAAAAAGTTATTTTTCCGTGAAACTTTATGCACGCACATAGAACATGAATACGTACCCATGCCGCCTTTTTCATATTTTTTTAGCATTTAGAAATGTGTTTTTCAAAGTGGGTTCATATGTACCCGGGTTCATCCATGCACTTCCCCATGCAAGTCTTACTATTGTTCCAGATACTTACGATAACCATGTTAGGTTGTCCTACCTATTGCAGAACCAGAAATATACCGCGGGATGAACATCCAGTGGCCTGTAGTGGGGGTACCACACCCTCTGGGCACCAAATCCTCACTTTATGTGCATGATCATCTGCTATTTATCACATGTAGCATGAAGAAACAATAGATTATCAATTAAAGAAAACGAAAAGAAACACATGGTCGTTGGTATTTTCATACCAATCCTCTCTAACATGCATCTGGGTTAACTCTCTAATCCATCTTCTGTAGCTAGTTGAAAGGTGAACTGGGGTTGAGAGGTTGAGTGGATAGGTAGGATGAGACAGAAGTGAAGTGAAGTTCTTCCAAACTCATCTTATGTGCCTTCCGCATTTGGCAGATAAAATTTATTGTCTACCACCACAGGACTTCATGGTCTAGGGGATGTGCTTGCGGATGCCTCTCAATCCACTATCAGATTTCGCTTTATTCTTGTCTCTCTGTCTTGCTACCAAATCTTGACAGAAGTCCGCCATTTGTGTAAGCTAGAGAATAGGAAATAAGGCAGTCAGACGCGATAAGCTGAAGATAGTGAGTTTGACATACCTCTAGCTATGACTGGAGGTAGTATATTATATGTAAGTGATGCCCATGTGAAGTTGGCGGGCACATTAGCTACATCTTTTAAAGTCGAAGTAATCTCATATCTTCTAGTACTAAAATTACATCCAAAACTCTGAACGTGCATGTGATGCAATTCATCCACATCTACTATTTATAAAACCACACGTAAGAGTATTTTCATATGAGTCACATCTGGAACAAACGCCTACGCCAAGACACAAACTGCGGGAATTTCGAAAAGACTGGATAATCCGAGAGTAGTTCACAGCAAATAGTGGCACACTGCACAGACATGCCGGCGCTGAGAGTCTGGTAAAAGGAACTCGGCAAACTGAACAGACTTGGATTACACACGGCAAAATGAATCCACGTGGCACAGCCGGTCGCTTGATTGTATGGATATTGATATGCATGCATGGATTGTATGGATAATCAGATAGATTATATGGATATTGACATCAATGTTTTATTTTTTTAGTTTCGTGTTTATCTCTTATAAATTCAAAGAGGAGAGGATATGACATTTTAACTTCTTTATATAGATGTACCTAGGTCAATTCATGTGTACTATAGTTTAGCAATATGGAAAGAGAAAGGAAATCGAAAAAAAGAAGTTAATTAGTAAAAATTGCTATTGTTTGCTGAAATGAGGATATGTGTACTAGCTAGAGTTTTTTGTGGTGAATATATACTGCCATCACATGAGATGGACAGTGTTCGGTTTTTTTGTGATGAATATTTAATCAGTAAAGCCGTTTGAGAGGGAAGGTGTTCAATTTTTTGTGATGAATATATAATAAGTAAAGCTGCTTCCGAGGGAGGATATGTGAAGAAAGTGTGGGGCCATTTTTCCGTTGGCCTCGAAACTTTTCCTGCACTCAAATGAGGCCATAACATGACACGCGTCACGTCAAGCCCTGATCTCGAAATAAATTCAGGATAAATATAAACATCGGGAATTGAACCCTGGTGGTCTGGGAATAGCAATGTCCTTCTAACCATCCAACCATATGTTGGTTTGCTTAGGGGTTCATGTTTTGTTTTGTATGTTTTGTCTTTATTTTTGGGCTGTTGCGGCTGGGCTTCAAGATTTTATTTTTTGTTTGTCTTTTTTTGCCGGGAATCTTTGTTTGTCTTGATTGTGCAGTTAGTATTAGTGTTCACGCTCTGTTGACAGCTGCGTTCTTTTTTCTCAATTACGTGGCAGAGCAGTTTTTCTTTTTCTTTTTTGATTTTGACATGCAGAGAAGTTGGTACAAATGTGAGCGAACGCGCACACCACACAAATGGTCCGAGTCATGTACATAGTTTTTTATCTGTTTGGAGAAGATTAAAAGGCTTTTTTTTCTTTTTACTAAGGTTTCTATGTCGCTTTTTACTGTTCTTCTTTCTTTTTCTCTTTCATTTTCTTTTTATTTTTCGTCTTTATTTTTTATTCCAATTCATTAATATTTTACAAATTAATGATTAATTTTTTAAATTAGTGAATATTTTTAAAAATTGCGAATTAGTTGCATGTTCGTCATTAGACATGCAAGTGCAAGTGTTTCCTTCAACTTTTTTTTTTGCGGGAAAAGTGTTTCCTTCAACTGCAACTGTACTCTCTCAACGCGTCTGCAACTTGGGGTGGTTGTGTGCGGGTGTTGCGGAAGCGGGGTTGCAGAGGGTGTCAAATGTATGTGTGCCACTAAAGATGCAACAGCAAGTGTTTGCCCTCGACTACATTGCATGCGTCTCAGCGTCATTGCAACTAGAATTGTTTGGTGTGGGAGTTTAAGAATGTGGCATTTATCAGGTGCGCAGTTGCCTTTAATCCCTCCAAAACTTTAGAGTATGTACAATCGTATCATCAAAAGATTGGTTCTGAAGCTTCTCGGAAGTGGACAACCAGATCTTCATTATTATTGACTTATGAATCCTGGCATCTTGCAGTAGGTTGGACGGCATCATATATGAAAAATAATAATGGATGGACATTATTGCAAAGCAGAAATGAGTCTTGTTCCACTGCCAACACCACTACACATTGCATTACAAATTTGTGTGGCCCTTTTTTCTCTTCAGGATGCAGCCGTAAACCAAGAGTGCCGATAGTTGAGAGACGCTACACCTAGGAAGGAATTGTACATGGTTAGAAGTACGGGTTTAGATGTCAAGATATGGCTGAAAATCATGAGAGGGAGGCACTCAGTGCGAAAGTCAAAGGCGGAGGGATTAGTAAAGCGAAGAGATGGGTCAGTAAGTTATTTTTGTAGGAATAAGCCACGGCGGGGCTGAGAGCGTGCGCGTGTGTGTGCATGTGCAGGTCGCGTCAGGTCCGGCCCTGTCGGTGTACTAAAGTAGGGGTACCTTAGTACCCCGAACTTGTGCACGGGCAGTTGTAGCATCATGCGGCAAGGCTTGCCAGGGGAGCACCAAAGGGTCTCCACGGCTCCTTTTGGGGACCAAGCGAAGACCAAGCATTCAAGAACAAAGTATGCAAGACAGAAGATCAAGACCCCCGGCAAGAGGAGCTTGCCGGGCCGAGGAGGCAAGGCCCCGGCAAGAGGAGCTTGCCGGGACGACCGAGCCAAAGCATCGAGACCCCGGCAAGAGGAGCTTGCCGGGAAGGCCGTTCCAGGCCTAAGGCTACCTCACTAACGCAAAACCCTGACAAGAGGGACTTGCCAGGAAAACTAGAAGATTACATCACAAGAGACACACCTCGGCGCTATATGCGCCCCGGCGGGGCCCGGGGAGCGACAAGCCTCAGAGCCCGGCAAGCTTCCGGGCCCGGCAAAGTCAAGACCCCGGCAAGGCACTTGCTGGGGAAGGTTGCGCTGTGTGCCCGCGCTCCAGCTCATCGGACCACGCGTCGCGCTGGGGAGCATTCCAGGGACGCGTGGCGGATGGCTGTGCAGCCTGGGGGACACGGTGGCACTCCACCGCAGCGAAGCCATCGCCGTGGCAAACGGAGACGCAGTGGCAGACGCTTTTGGGGTCGACGGCGACGGGCATTAAATGCTCTTGTCCCCCACTGTCAAAGTAGGTGGCGACCACTGTACACGCACTGTAGCTTCACTGTTACAGCTACCACCCCTTTTACATTTTTGCCCCTTTCTCCTACGTTGACACCTGTCGGTGACCCCTTGCACTATAAAAGGAGGCCCGTGTGCAACGTAAAAGGGGTTCGGCGTTCGGAACCTAGATCGCTCATACGCTCGGTGTAAGCTAGTTCTTCAAGCTCCCGAGCTCTCCCACTGAATACGAACTAAGCAGGAGTAGGGTTTTACGCGTCCACCGCGGCCCGAACCTGGGTAAACCGCCCGTGTGCTCGCCACGATCTGCTCTTCGTGCACCCTCCGCCCTCTCACCGGACAAACGAAGGGGCTCCGGTCCCATAGGTGCTCGTGGAGGACAGTTTCCCCCGACATCTTTGGCGCGCCAGGTAGGGGGCGTCGAGGTTGTGTGAACCTGATCCGCCGTTCGCGCGGGCGCATTCCACATCAACCTCTCCGAATTCGTCAGCTTCATCAACAACAGCACCATGGCCCCGAAGAAGAAGGCTTCGGAGGTCGGAGGCCCGTCTGCGTCTCATCCGCCGCTACCAGAGCCAACGGTGGGCGGGGGAGACGCCGTCGGAAGGGTGGTCGCTGGCGAGGACGCTCGTGGCGCCGCCAGATCCAAGGACAGGACGGACGACCGAGCCTCGGTCTCTGTGGACGAGCCGCGTCCGTCCCAGCAAACGACAACCCAGCAGCGCCATGTCACGGGAGGTGGCATCCGCTTGCTGGGCCAAGGGCAAACTGGAGGTTCGCGGGACGCCCCGGACCCCCGTCCGGGCACAAGCAAAGCGAAGACGCCGGGAGGGGATCTTGCTCCTTCTAACGCTGTTGGGAGTCTGAGCAAATCCCGCTCCTCACGCCGCTCGCCCCCGCTCCCCTCCACTCCAGCGGAAGCGCTCGCAAGGGCGCAACTGCTCCTCGACTACCCTCCAGCGGCAGACAAGGCCGAAGGCTGGAGAGCCACCATCCAGAGCCTGATCGCCTTCGCCAATAACGATACGCCGCAGCGGCCGACGACCTCGCGGCCGCGGCAGGTCGAGAAGACGAAGGCCGACGGCAACAAGACCGCCGGGGGTGCAACCACCGTGCACTCCTCGACGCAGAAGCAGAGGACGCCGCCCCGCGGGAACAACGCCGACGACGGCTCCACGGCGTCGTCGGACCCGCGGCTTCGTCGGGACCAGCGCCAGGTTCTTGACGACCGGCGACAAGAAGACGCTCGAACAACGATCGAGCGCCGCCGAGAGACTCGGCGACAATCAGACCAGAGAGCTGGGAACACTGTCGACGCGCGCGCGCCCGGTGAACCAGGCGACTTGCCGTACGCGGCCGGCTGCCCTGCGTTCACCCGTGAGCTGCGGCGCGTCCAGTGGCCCAGCACGAAGAATTTCAAGCCCGACGTACCGGAGAAGTACGACGGCAAGACGCACCCCTCGGAATTCCTCAGCATCTACACAATCGCTGTGCAAGCTGCCGGGGGGCGCGACGAGAAGATATTGGCAAATTACTTCCGCTCGTGCTTAAGCCGAACGTTCGTTCGTGGCTTATGCACTTGACGGAGGGCTCCATTTCTTCTTGGGAAGATCTTTGCCATCAGTTTGTTGGCGCCTTCACGGGCGGCCACAAACCCCACGGCCAGGAGAGCGATCTCCACATTCTGGCCCAGAGAGAAGGAGAATCCCTGCGCGGGTACATCCAACGCTTCAGCCGTGTGCATCGCAACATCCCCGACGTCCACCCTGCCGCGGTTATCAGCGCGTTCCACCAGAACGTGCGTAACCGCCGCATGCGGGAAGAAATGGCCATGACCAAGATTCGGGATGTCAGCGAGCTCTACGCTCTGGCTGATAAGTGCGCACGCGCAGAAGAGGGGAGGAAACTCCCCGAGGAGGATGCTGGCGTGGGTGGAAGTGACAGCGACGATTCCGCCTCGGCAAAGAAGAGCCGGCGGCGGAATAACAGGAGAAAGAACAAGAAGGAAGTGCTTGCCGTCGAGAAGTCCGGCAAGGAGGCTCCCGCCAAGCAAACACAGGCTGGCGGCTCCGGCAAGGAGCCTGCCCCTGTGGCGGCAGCCGACAAGCAGGACGGCTCCGACAAGCAATACTGCAAGATCCACCGCACCAAGGGCCACGACCTCTCCAACTGCAAACGCGTCGAGTACCTCGTCGAGCAGCAGAAAGCTGAGTACGAAAGGCGCGACAAGGAGAAGGCCCAACGTGGTGGTGGAGAACCAAGCAAGAAGCGGCCATTCGACGGCCGGGGAGGGCGCCGCAGCAAGGCTAAGCAGCGACAAGATGATCGACCTCCCCGGGGCCGCGACAAGGATGATGAAGACGACGATGAAGACATGGAGGATGAGGATAACAGCGAGCAGGAGTTCCAGAAGGCCACGGAGGTCCTGTGCGTCGACGGTGGCGCCTCTCTGCACGCCTCCCACCGCCAGCTTAAGCAGTGGGTGCGTGAGGTGAACGCAGCAGAGCCGCCCGTGGAATCGCCCAGGCTCCTTAAATGGTCCAGCACGCCCATCATTTTTGATCTTGAGGATCACCCTGACCGCACGACTGCGGTCGGGTGCTTGCCGATGCTGGTCTCACCCACCATCCGCAACCTCAAGGTCACTAAGATGTTGGTTGACGGCGGGGCCGGGCTGAACTTGATCTCCTCTGCTGTGATCAAGAAACTCCAGATTCCAGATGGCGAGCTCGAAGAGACCGGTTCTTTCCAAGGAATCAACCCGGGAAGAAGCAAGCCCAAGGGGAAGATAACTCTGCCGGTGACCTTTGGCGGGGAGCTCAACTTCAGAACTGAGCGCATCACGTTCGACGTCGCCGATATCCCGTTGCCATACAACGGAATACTCGGCCGTCCCGCCCTCGCCAAGTTCATGGCAGCTTCCCACCACGCCTACAACATACTCAAGATGCCGGGGCCGATAAGCGTCATCACAGTCCACGGCGACAAGAAGGATGCGCTTGTCTGCGCCGACAAGATCTACCGGGATGCAGCAGCTGCGGCAGAGAAGGACGCACTTGCCGCTGAAGCTCCCGGGATGAAGAAGACGAAGACCAAGTCCGGCAATTGCTCTGGGGCCCACTCCGGCAACCGCACCTCTTCGGAGTGCTGCGCTGCCGTCGAGGATGTTCCATCGAGCTCCACCGGCAAGAGTAAGAAGAGGATGGCCGCTCCTCCGGCAACCAAGAAGGTGTCCGCCAAGGAGGACGGCACTGGTGGTACCTTCACCATCAGTGCCACACTTGACAGCAAATAGGAAAGCGCGCTCGTTGCCTTCCTGCGGGCGAATGTCGATGTGTTTGCATGGCAACCGTCTGACATCCCCGGTGTTCCCAGGAAGGTAATTGAGCACAAGCTCGCTGTTTGTCCTCATGCGCGGCCCGTCAAGAAGAAGGTGAGGAAGCAAGCCGTGGAGCGCCAAGAGTTCATCAACGAAGAGATCAAGAAGCTAGAGGCAGCAGGCCTAGTGAGAGGTGTGATCCATCCGACGTGGTTGGCAAACCCAGTCGTCGTGCGCAAGGCCAATGGGAAGTGGAGACTGTGCATAGACTTCACCGACGTGAATAAAGCATGTCCCAAGGATCCATTCCCCTTGCCGCGCATTGACCAGATCGTTGACTCCACTGCCGGATGTGAGCTACTCTCTTTTCTTGATGCATATTCAGGCTACCACCAGATCTTCATGGCCAAAGAAGATGAAGAGAAGACCGCATTTATCACTCCATGTGGCACTTATTGCTTCATACGCATGCCATTTGGACTGAAGAATGCAGGATCAACATTTGCAAGGGTAGTACACGCTGCTTTCGAGCCACAGATCCACAGAAATGTAGAGGCCTACATGGATGACATCGTGGTGAAGAGCAAGAGCAAGGAATCCCTGGTCCAAGATTTGGAAGAGACGTTTCAGAACCTGCGCAGGATACAACTCAAGTTGAACCCCGAGAAGTGCGTCTTTGGAGTCCCCTCCAGCAAGCTTCTCGGGTTCTTTGTATCACAGAGGGGGATCGAAGCCAACCCCGACAAGATTAAAGCCATTGAGCAGATCGAGGCCCCGGAGCGCGTCAAGGATGTCAGAAAGCTTGCAGGTTGCGTGGCTGCCCTCAGTAGGTTCACTTCGAAGTCTGCAGAACGCGCCCTACCTTTCTTCAAAATCTTGAAGAAGGCAGGTCCCATGAAGTGGACTCCGGAAGCGGAGGCAGCGCTGCAAGATTTGAAACGGTACCTGTCCTCCACTCCAATACTTGTCGCACCTAGGCCGCAGGAAAAGTTGTTGCTATACCTAGCAGCAACCAACCAGGTGGTTAGTGCTGCGTTAGTAGCGGAGAGGGAGGCCGACGAGGAGTCTACGCCACCGGCAAGCGAATCCAGCGACGAGCAGGGGGCTGCCCCGACAAGCTCTGGCCCCGACAAGAACAACTCTGCGCAGGAACAAGATGAAGTGCGGAAGAAGATGGTGCAGCGCCCGGTGTATTTTGTGAGTTCCCTCTTGCAGGGGGCTAGATCAAGGTACTCCGGGGTGCAGAAGTTGCTTTTCGGCCTCCTCATGGCCTCGAGAAAGCTGCGCCATTACTTCCAGGCACATGAGATAACGGTGGTCACTCGCTTCCCGCTGAAGAGGATATTGCACAATCCAAAAGCAACAGGCAGGATCGTCGAGTGGGCACTGGAGCTGTCGAGCTTTGGACTCAAGTTTGAAAGTACTTCAACCATACAGAGCCGAGCTTTGGCAGAATTCATAGCTGAGTGGACCCCAACACCCGATGAAGAAGTTCAAGAAACAAGCGTACCCGCACAAGAAGCGACAAGTAAATGGGTAATGTACTTTGACGGTGCCTTCTCGCTGCAAGGCGCCGGTGCTGGCGTGGTGCTCATCGCGCCCACCGGGGAGCACCTCAAGTATGTTATCCAGATGCACTTCCCGAGAGAGCAAGCGACAAACAACACTGCTGAGTATGAAGGCTTGCTTGCCGGCCTCAGGATTACGGCCGAACTTGGGATCAGAAGGCTAATCGTGCGGGGAGATTCTCAGTTGGTGGTCCGGCAAGTCAACAAGAGCTACCAGAGCCCTTTGATGGAAGCTTACGTAGATGAAGTGAGGAAGCTAGAAGAGCACTTTGAAGGCCTGCAAATGGAGCACTTCCCGAGAGCTCAGAATGAGATAGCAGATGGCCTTTCAAAGTGTACTTCAATGAAGTTACCTGTGGAACCAGGGACCTTCCTGCTCAAGCTGACTCAACCATCCGTTACACCATCAATTGGGCAGCCCAAGAAAAGGAAGTTGGTCTCCGACGATTACTTGCCGGCGGATCTTCCTGAAGCCGCCGCCAAGGTCCCCAAGATCAACAATCAGAACGCTGAGGAACAGTCTGCTCCTGCAGATCCAAGGATCTGTACAGTTGAAGCAGGTGTTCCCGGCAAGCCTCGCCCCGGCGAGCTTGCCGGGGGACCACCAGCTCCGGCGGAACCGGAGGTTCTTGCCGTAGAAGCCGAGGTCCCCGCAGCGGCCCTCATGCCTTTAGTCCTTGCCGTTGAGCCCCGGGCTCCGGCATGGGCACAGCAGATCGTCCGTTTCCTGCAAACTGGAGAACTTCCCGACAACCCAGAAGAAATAGAGAAGATAACCAGGCAGTCAAGTATGTACCAGTTCGTGGATAACGAGCTGTACAGGAGAAGACTCAACGGTGTCAGATTGAAGTGCATCTCCAGGGAAGATGGACAGAAGCTGTTGGCGGAAATACACGGAGGCATATGCGGCCACCACATTGGCGTAAGGGCGCTTGTCGGGAAAGCTTTCCGGCAAGGGTTCTTCTGGCAAGAAGCCCTCCAAGATGCAACTGCACTAGTAGCCAAGTGTGAAGCGTGCCAGTTCCATGCAAAGCAGATTCATCAGCCAGCTCAAGCTCTCCAAACAATTCCTTTGTCCTGGCCCTTCTCGGTTTGGGGGCTCGATATCCTCGGCCCTTTCCCCCGAGCCGTCGGGGGCTTTGAGTACTTGTACGTTGCAGTCGACAAGTTCACAAAGTGGCCAGAAGTGGAGCCAGTAAGAAAAGTGACAGCACAGTCAGCAGTCAGATTCTTCAGGTCAATTGTTTGCTGTTTCGGAATCCCCAACAGGATCATCACCGACAACGGTACACAATTTACTAGTCGCACCTTCATGCAGTACGTCCAAGACCTTGGCGCCAAGGTCTGTTTCGCTTCTGTTGCTTACCCGAGGAGCAACGGTCAAGCGGAGAGGGCCAATGCTGAAGTACTGCGCGGACTCAAGACAAGGACCTTCGACAGGCTGCGCAAGTGCGGAAGAAATTGGATAGAGGAGCTGTCGGCGGCTCTTTGGTCAATCAGAACGACACCAAGTCGAGCCACCGGACAGACACCCTTTGCTCTAGTTTATGGAGCAGAAGCAGTTATCCCCACGGAACTCATATACGGATCTCCTCGAGTGCTCGCTTATGATGAGCTCGAGCAAGAGCAACTGCGACAAGATGACGCACTGCTCCTTGAGGAGGGACGTCTCTAGGCTGCTGTACGAGCTGCTCGATACCAGCAAGCCTTGCATCGCTACCATAGCCGCAAGGTCAAGGCCAGGAGTCTCGAGGAAGGCGACCTTGTTCTTCGGCGCGTTCAGTCCGCCAAGAATTCCAACAAGTTGACGCCAAAGTGGGAAGGCCCTTATCGGGTGAGACAAGTCACGAGGCCCGGCGCTGTCCGCCTCGAGACCAAAGAAGGCTCACCAGTGAGCAACTCCTGGAACATAGAGCATCTTCGCAAGTTTCACCCATAAGGTGCGGTTGCCGTGATCCGCTCCGGCAACCACCGTTTTGTACAGGCCTTGCCGCTGTTGCATGTAACCCCTTGTACAAAGCCAGGCGCAGACCCTGGCAGCAGAAAAAGAAGCCCTGAAAAGGC
>NC_057797.1:21557306-21562282 GCF_018294505.1 Triticum aestivum | reverse complement strand
AATTCCAACAAGTTGACGCCGAAGCAGGAAGGCCCTTATCGGGTGAGACAAGTCACGAGGCCCGGCGCTGTCCGCCTCGAGACCGAAGAAGGCTTACCAGTGAGCAACTCCTGGAACATAGAGCATCTTCGCAAGTTTCACCCATAAGGCGCGGTTGCCGTGATCCGCTCCGGCAACCACCGTTTTGTACAGGCCTTGCCGCTGTTGCATGTAACCCCTTGTACAAAGCCAGGCGCAGACCCTGGCAGCAGATAAAGAAGCGCTGGCGCCCCGAGTTTTAGCATGCATGCTGAGTCGAGTCTCGTCCTTGGTTAGGGTTGATAGTGCCTAGCTGTCGCTAACCCCTAACTTAGAGGTCGAGTCCGCGTCTTTTTCCCGTCCTTTCCCTTTGGCTCGCAGGAATTGCATGTCCTTGCCGGGCCGTTCAAGGACAAGGAGGAGGAGAAGGACGAGCCAGCACCTACGCCCCGGCAAGCCAGAATCGCCGGGGGCTGCAACCTCAGATAAGTTTTTACATCCCTTATCATGCATTCTCTTATGGACTGTGGAATATGAAAGCCTCCTTTCCTCCTAAAAAGCTACCGTGCTCTCTTAACGACAAGCCCCAGAGCGCGTTCCTGGGGCCCGTTTCGATAGCAGCCGCGGCAGCAAAGGGGGAAGCGAGGGGCCGGAACCCGCCTTCTCCCTGCCTCCGCCAAGGGCGTGAGAGAGGTCGAGCGGCGCGGGAAAACGGCAGGGCCTGTTGCCGGACGAGGAAGTGTCTATCTTAACGATGTAAAGGATTCGCTCCTTGCCGCGGGTTGTACCCGCGAGACAAATGATCCGGCAAACATCCCCTTTTCATTAAAAACATTCCACTCAGGTACAGTTCAGAGAGGATGAAAAACATGAAAGAAGGGATTACAAGGTTTAAATGCAACTAAGGCCCGAGGGCTTACAAGCTAAAAAGAGATAAGGTGCCCGTAATCCTTTCCTTGTCTCTCTCCCCAGGAGGTAGGGCAAGGAAGCGAGAAGGGCAAAAGGGGCACCTAGGCGAGCTACGGGTGGCAGAAGGCACCAAGAGAAGATCCGGGGCCCCGCCCGGGGGCTCCGGAGGCTGAATGGAGGCGGAGGCGCCGGAGGAAGAGCTGGAAGATGAGGCGGCGACCTTGCCGCCAGCCTCTTCCTCTTCCGCAGCCTCGCCACTCCGGCCGCCCGAGGAGGTCAAGCCCCGGCAAGAGGAGCTTGCCGGGCCGGAGAGAAGACCCCGGCGGTCGTCGCCGCGAGCTAGGGTGATGACGGCGTCTGGGGCGCATCTGGAACACGAGGCACCGGGACGTCGGCACGCTGTTGAAGTCGGCCCGTACTCCGACTTCGCGGCCTTGCCGCCCGCCCTCTTCCTCCTCAGCAGCCCCCCTACGCCAGCCGCCCAAGGAGACGAACCCGGGGAGTTCACGGAGCCAGCGACGCGGATGATGGGGGCGCCGGTGCCACACGGAGCTGCGACCGACACCTAGTCGGACCCGTCATCCCGGCGACCGCCCCCCTCGTCGTCGCTGTCGCTCCCCTCCTCGTCACTCTCGCTCGAGGAGGAGCCTTCGCTGTCGGAGGAGCTATCCACGCAGCACCGAGCCCGGGTGCCGAAGTCCCCGAAGGCCTTGACGGAGAGGAGGTCATCCCCCACCAGCTTGAAGTGGAGGGTGAATCCCGCCATCAGGCTGTGGATCCGGGCGGACGACTTCCACCCTCGGCCAAGATACACCGCGCCGGGGCCGCGGGATTCGACGTGGACTCGCGTACCAGCGATCCCGCAGCCCCTCATGCGCAGGTTCAGCATCTCAGGCTGCTCCACCTCCAACACGCTTGCGAACGGAGCGGGAAGGCGGAGGCGGCGTCGAGGCGCCCGGCGCAGCCTGATGATGAACTCGCAGGGGTCGTCCCCGAGGTGGACCGCGGGAAGAAAAGGGGCCGCCGGCGGAGGCGAGGTCGGCGCGCCGCCCCGTCCACGACCTCGCCCCCTCCCCCTTCCCCTAACGGCCAGCTCCGCCGCCGCGGGTGCAAGGGGAGGAGGGGCGCGCTGCCTAGCGGACACCCTTGCCGCTACCGAAGAAGGACCAGGGTTCCCCCCTCCATTGCAGATGGGGGAAGGAAACCAGAAGCTGAAGAAGGAAGGAAATGGAGTGCGGATTTCCGTTGCCCCCGTCCGCTCCTTATAAAGGGGCGGAGTGGGGGCACGGCCGCCCCGCTCCACCAATCGAAGCGGGGGAAGGGCAGGCGACTGGGGCCGACCCACTACCTCGGCCCGCGTCGGCCCGGCTCCCTGCCTCCGCCGCCGCGACCCCAAGTGCATGAAGGCCGCGTGGCGGACGCGCTGAACCAAGGCGACGAATGAGACGACCTCTCCCCACCCCGTGATCGTGGGGAGCGGGCGCCTCGAAAACCGCGCCTCTACGTCTCCCTACGCTTAAAGAGGGAACGGGCGTTCCGCCCCTTTTTCGGAGAAGAGGAATCGTGCGCGACGTGACGCGTGCCTGCGCGGCCCAGCCCCGCGCACGCCGCCCACGTCGCGCACACCTCGCACGCCTCGCCCCCACGACGCCGCGATAAGCGCGCGCCACCTGGGGAAGGCGCGACGGGTGCGGAGTTAAGGAGCAACGCGACCCAGGCCACGCGTGCCCGTGCACTGTTAGGGCCTGGCCCAACAACGCTCGGCACCGTGTATGGCCCAGGCCCGGGGGCTCCTGTCGGTGTACTAAAGTAGGGGTACCTTAGTACCCCGAACTTGTGCACGGGCAGTTGTAGCACCATGCGGCAAGGCTTGCCAGGGGAGCACCAAAGGGTCTCCACGGCTCCTTTTGGGGACCAAGCGAAGACCAAGCATTCAAGAACAAAGTATGCAAGACAGAAGATCAAGACCCCCGGCAAGAGGAGCTTGCCGGGCCGAGGAGGCAAGGCCCCGGCAAGAGGAGCTTGCCGGGACGACCGAGCCAAAGCATCGAGACCCCGGCAAGAGGAGCTTGCCGGGAAGGCCGTTCCAGGCCTAAAGCTACCTCACTAACGCAAAAACCTGACAAGAGGGACTTGCCAGGAAAACTAGAAGATTACATCACAAGAGACACGCCTCGGCGCTATATGCGCCCCGGCGGGGCCCGGGGAGCGACAAGCCTCAGAGCCCGACAAGCTTCCGGGCCCGGCAAAGTCAAGACCCCGGCAAGGCACTTGCCGGGGAAGGTTGCGCTGTGTGCCCGCGCTCCAGCTCATCGGACCACGCGTCGCGCTGGGGAGCATTCCAGGGACGCGTGGCGGATGGCTGTGCAGCCTGGGGGACACGGTGGCACTCCACCGCAGCGAAGCCATCGCCGTGGCAAACAGAGACGCAGTGGCAGACGCTTTTGGGGTCGACGGCGACGGGCATTAAATGCTCTTGTCCCCCACTGTCAAAGTAGGTGGCGACCACTGTACACGCACTGTAGCTCCACTGTTACAGCTACCACCCCTTTTACATTTTTGCCCCTTTCTCCTACGTTGACACCTGTCGGTGACCCCTTGCACTATAAAAGGAGGCCCATGTGCAACGTAAAAGGGGTTCGGCGTTCGGAACCTAGATCGCTCATACGCTCGGTGTAAGCTAGTTCTTCAAGCTCCCGAGCTCTCCCACTGAATACGAACTAAGCAGGAGTAGGGTTTTACGCGTCCACCGCGGCCCGAACCTGGGTAAACCGCCCGTGTGCTCGCCACGATCTGCTCTTCGTGCACCCTCCGCCCTCTCACCGGACAAACGAAGGGGCTCCGGTCCCATAGGTGCTCGTGGAGGACAGTTTCCCCCGACAGGCCCGTGGCGGCCTTGGGTGCGTGCGAGCGTGCCTAGGTGTAGCTGTGTGTGTGTGTGTCAGTTAGACGAATATGCAGGGAGTGGCCGCGCCGGGCGCTGGACCGGGGCACATCCCATTGGCGTGCCTGCGCTGCGGGCGCGGGAGGTTGTGGAGCGCGGGGCGTGGCCAAGTGGGCAGCGGAGCTGCGGCGGTAGCGGACGTGGGCGTTGTAGCGTACACGTATAAACCCCGTCCCCTGCGTGTTGTAGTCAGCGGTTGAGTTCGTGCTCAGAGAAAGAAAGCAAGTAGCCGTTCGTGCGGCCGGCGGCGTTCGTGTGCCGGGCATTTCTTGCTGTGTGCTCCTCGCCTTTCCTCCTTCCTTCTTCCACGTTCGTGCGAGAGAAAGAGAGAGCTCCGGCGCAAGGCGAGGCGAGGCTGCGGCAACAACAATTTTCTGCATGTTTAGGATTTTTGCCTACATGTTCCTAAGTATGTAGCCATCGTAAATGTCTTGTTTACATATGGCAAATGAAGATAACTGGTGCCCATTTTTCACACCATCTACTCGGATAAGGAGAGGAGAAACAACAATGCATTTTGTTGCTTCCATCACCCTGACTCACCCTCAGCCTTCTACTAATCTTGTCTTCTTGCACTCTCGAACAACTACCAAGTGGTAAGCTTGGTAAGCTATCAACAAAAATATTGCAATCACTCTCGAGCAACTTTTTTTGCTTCAATCACCGGACCTGATGAAACAGCACCAAAAACCTTGTGCTAACCATACACTGTAAATTCACCACAAGGCAATACAACCAAAAATCCCTTACGCGCATTTCAAAAAAGAAAATCCCTTACGTGGCCTAAACAGCATTCTCAGTTATTTGATTCATTCCGTGGTGCGAAATCTATCATTGGCTAAACAATCATTTGGTTATGCTTTGCTCTCACCCAAACTACAAACCAGTAAAAAATTATTTGCCATGCGTTTTCCAATCGCATAGAAAATTCACAAATCATAAAGGTAATGTGAGAATGTAGATACAATGGTAAAAAAAAAAAACACTTCCGCTTCGGTAGACCCCCTCCAACACAAGGACGGCTAAGATTGTTCCATACCCCTTCATAACGGAGGGCACGATGGGCAAAAATCAAAAAGAGGCCGCCCGCCCGCTGTGCGTTAAC
>NC_057797.1:21553745-21556916 GCF_018294505.1 Triticum aestivum | reverse complement strand
TGCCCCACGCTGCCCGCTGCCCGCTGCCGCCTCGCCTGCCCCGCGTGCCCCGCGCTGCCGCCTGCCGCCTGCCCCGCATGCCCCGACGAGTGCTCCATAAAACCGCCCCCGACCCGCGCTCGCCTCACAGAAAACGCCCCCGACCCCGCCTCTCTTCTTAGAAACCATCCCCGACCCCGCCTCTCCTCTCTCTGGCGCAATGCCTCGTGGACGCGGATGCTTCGGCCGGCGTTGGTTCGGCTGGGGAGGCGGTAGTGGAGGCGCAGGCAGCAGTCGACGGGCGGGAGGTGGCGGCGACGGCGGTGGACGCGGCGCCGCGCCCGGCGGTCTGTGGCCCTCTAGCCTCACCGGGCCGCAGACCGTGGATATCTACCGGCACGGCATCCTCGTGCCGCCGTCGTGTCGTCTAGCACACGGCTGGCACGTGACGAGCACCGGCTATGCCACGCCTGGGCCGGCACAACCCGGTCCATGGAACACCGAAGGTCGCCAGAACTTTTGGCAAGGGCGCGACTTCAACACCGTGGTCAGCTTCTACAAGTCTCGGGGCATCCGCGCGGACGCTCCAAACGCGCCCCTCGCGCCCCCCGCCGTCCCGGTTGTGCAGGCCCGTGCCGGTCGGCGCGCTCGCGCTGGCGCCCCGGCTAATCCCGCCGCCGCGCCCGCTGCTCCATCAGGCGCCCCTGAGTTTCAGATCCCGCCGGAACTGGCGGCGATGCAAGAGGAGGGCGACCCGTTGGAGTCGCCTGGTTTGACCCGCGCGATCCGGAACTCCACGTCGGAGACCGGTTGGATGCTGCCGGCGGATATTGTTGACCCGAGGGACCCGGCAGACGAGCCGGGATACTGGCAGGCGATTAGGGACTCGACCGATACACTAGCGCAGGAGTCGGCTACCGCGGAGGAATTTTTCGGATACTTGGGCAGTTCCGATGACTCAGACGGCGGCGAAGACGGCGGTGAAGACGGCGGCCAGACCGTAGTGGTTGATCTTCTGAGTAGCGAGGAGGAGTAGTTAGATTTGTTTTAGTGCTAATCTTTTATCATGTAAAATTTCGTTCGAATGTAAAATATCCTAAATATGAACGAAATTATGTTGCTTCAATGAGTAATGGAATGGTTGTATAATAAACAGGTCTTCGAATAGTAGACGCCCGGTGATAAGTTAGCCCTCAAGAAATCAATAAAAAGCCCCACACCACTGACATGTATCGAAAGCACGCACCACCGACGACAGCGCACACATATGCATGTGCCATGCATGCAAACGCACGCATACAGCACGGGGTGCACCTAACAGCACCAAGCGCACGTGCATGCGCCATGCACGCAAACACGAGGGTACGCCACAGGGTGCACCTAACACGAACACTGCACTACACGCAACCTCAGCTGGAAAAGATGAAGTAAACACATGAAAATTGTTATTAATGGGATATTTTGATTTTGTAAAAATATGAAGTAAACACATGAAAGTAAAAAGATGAGTCAAACACATGAAATACCGGCAAAAAAATGTTATTAATGGGATATTTTGATTTTGTAAAAATATGAAGTAAACACATGAAAGTTAAAAGATGAGGTAAACACATGAAATACCATCAAAAAATTTAAGTTACTTAAAAAAAAGACCAACCACCAATGTTGAGCCATAGTAGCTTACAGACTAAAGGGCCCAGCATCAGGGTGCAACTGGGCAATGGTGAGTAATAGCAGATGAGTTCGAAAGAGGGGGCGGAGGCAGCTATTTAAGTCGCTCCTCGCGCCTCTCCGCTTCCGAGGTGGGACTAAAATCGCGCTGCAACGCGTCTCTCAGTGCACGCGGCCGCCGTAGGGCTCATGAGGGCGCTTTCTGCGCTGTCACCGGCGGCCCAGTTCGGCCCATAGAGGCAGGGCGTCACTCGGCCCCTCCCACGGCCCACGGCCGACGCCCCTCTCCCCTCGCCCGCGCGGGGCAACACTACACGTTGCGGGAGACGTGTTGGAGGCGTGCATGGGGGCGGGGAGATCGAGGAGGATGCGGTCGGGCGGCTCAGAGTCGCTGGGCGAGGGGAGCGAGGCTGATCCGGTCGGTGCGTGGTGGCGGGATCCGAGGGAGGCGCTGGTTGGGCAGCTGGGATCCGAGGGAGGCGCTGGTTGGGTGGCATGAGGTAGGTTCGATTAGGTGGGTGCGATCTTCTGTGCATGCGCGGGTTTGTGGCGACGTGTATAAAAAACATGCATGAGAGAATAATAACACGGCAAAAACATGGCATGAGACACGGCCGGGTGCGTTTTCTCACCACGTCGGTCAGGCCAAGTAGTATAACACATACAATAGCATCATCATCATAAAACGACAGCAAACAAAATAAACGGAATTTTGAAAATTCAGACGTAAAGAAAATATTTTCGGAAAACGTAAAGAAATCACTTATCAAGTTTTGTCGCACGCACTTACGAATAAAAAACAGATGGTTATTCAGACAAGACTCGGGCAACCACTTTCATTCTATGTGAAAAAAGTTTGGAATAATTAATGTGGAACAAACACATGAAATACCGACACATGCAAGATATGGACGGTGCTGGTTGTACTAGGGGTGTGTGATCGCATGCATGAAATGAAATAATTTGTTGCGAGGGTGTGTGCATGCCCAATGTAGGCCCTCACGCAAGATATGAACGACATCGGACACCCTAACGCATGCCGCGTCACGTTCGGGCAGTGTTTTAGGGTATTTTCACCGCAAAACCCGTAGAAAATGCATCAGACATCAGAAAATAATGAAGATTGTCGTGAATGCTCCCGATGGTGCCTGGAGTACGTGGAAAAAGTTGGGGGTCATTCGGTGTAGGCGAAAACAAAACGGCATTGAGAGTAGCCAGACTGGCACACCCAAACAGAGCTGCTTGCACTATGTGTACGTGATCGCATGCATGCAACTGCACCAAAGTGGGCGGACATGTGGGCACGGCCTACGTAGGGCCCCACGCAAGGTTGGAATGAAAACGGACACAAAACGAACGTTGCGTCACGTCCGGCCAGTGTTTCTGGCCATTTTCATCGGGAAAATACTAGGAAATGCATCGAGCGCCGAAAAAATATGAAAATGGCGTGGGTGCTGTCGAGGGTGATGCCAACTTGTGGAAAAAGTTTCGTGCCATTTGACGGAGTGAAAAAGAAACGTA
>NC_057797.1:21552472-21553071 GCF_018294505.1 Triticum aestivum | reverse complement strand
GGTTGCACTATGTGTACGTGATCGCATGCATGCAACTGCACCAAAGTGGGCGGACATGCGGGCACGACCTACGTAGGGCCCCACGCAAGGTTGGAACGAAAACGGACACAAAACGAACGTTGCGTCACGTCTGGCCAGTGTATCTGCCCATTTTCATCGGGAAAATACTAGGAAATGCATCGAGCGCCGGAAAAATATGAAAACTGGCGTGGGTGCTGTCGAGGGTGATGCCAACTTGTGGAAAAAGTTCCGTGCCATTCGGGGGTGTTAAAAAAATTATGTATCAATCAATGTATTTTCGATAATGGTTGTTTTAAAAAACAGACGCAACTAACGAATGTGAAAAAACTAATGAATGGATTATTAGAAGAAAAAAATGGATAAACCCGCATATCCATCGGGGGTCAAAGCCGCCTCCACGCCACCACGTTCTCCAGTCCACGCCGCTGCACGCCTCCACGCCGCCTCTCCCGACGCCATCTAGGGCAAACGCCGCCCCCGCCGCCGCCCCCGCCGCCGCCTAACGCCGCCTCCACCATCGCCTCCCCCGACGCCATCTGCGGCCGCAACCGCCCCCGACGCCGCCTCACGCCGCCACC